>NC_141914.1:27666997-27818722 GCF_057802395.1 Ceratotherium simum simum | reverse complement strand
TTGGCATTATTTATCAAGGAGGAAACAAATCATGCTCACACTGCACAGAGTAGTCCCATTAAAACTGAGACATAAGGATGGGTACAACCTCACAACAACTGACAATGGCAATTACTTTCACACTTCAGTTCTTGGATGACTTTACCTTTAAAGAATTAGTCAAAAGGTTGAGTCCACCGAGGAATTTGTGGCAACGTTTTGTGAGTGTTTTAAAGAAAGCCAAACATGGTGAAAAGCCAACCTTCACCTAAGTTACCTAAGAAGCAAATATTCACCTCCTGGCTGAAGATCAAACAAGAATCACAAAAAGATCTGCAAGTTCTGTTTTTAAGGGGAGGCCCTGAAACCCTCAGAAAACTATACTTTTCCACTAATGAGGAATATGGAAGAGATTAGAGATTGTAGTTTAGAAAAGAGTAAGGGACTCGAGACAATACGCCTGAGCAATGAAACTAGGACGTACTGAGGAGTAGCAAAGAGGGGCTGGGATTCAGAAAAAGAGGAAAAATCGAGGAAGAAAACCGGAGACGTCTGGTCGAACACTAAAGTAAACGGAGAAAAGGAGGAGGCTGAAACGCGAGGAAGGGAGACCCAGACAGGCAGAGCCTGTGGCGCGACACGGCTCAGGGCAGGGCTGAGTCCAGGAAGAGTTAGACCTCACCAGCCCAGCAAGCTTCCCATTTTGGGCTAAAGCCGAAGAAGAAAACAGCCCTAGGGAGCAGACAATGAGCCACCGCCCCAGGAGCCGCGGCCCCGGGCACGCAGGTGGCTGCTTCCCCGGCCCTGCGCGGGGCAGGTCGGCTCCCGGGCCGCTCGCGCCGGCCAGGCCGCGGAGAAGGAAGGAAGAAGGAGAGCGACGGCCCGCGCCCCGGCCTGGCTGCACACTTACCCAGGCGAGGAAAGGTCCCCGCCCCAGCGAGGCGCCTCCGTCCGAGCTCCCGCCGGGCTCTGGAGCCGCCCCGGGCAAGCGCGCGGCGCGGGGCGGGGACGGGAGGGAAGAGGAAGCGGGACGGGAAGAGGAGCCGCGCTGGAGCGCAGCCGCTGCTACCGCTAGGCCGAGCGGCAGCCGAGCCCCGCGGGCGCCGGGAGGGGAGGGCAGGGAGCCTTCGGCAATGGCGACGGCCCGGGCTGGAGGGGAAGCGGAACAACCACCGCCGCCGCGCGTGGCCACAACCCTGGGGGAGGGCGACGGCGGGGAGCGGGCGGGGCGGGGCCAGACGCCGCCCTCCCGGCCCGAAGGCCGGAGCTCCACGGGGCGGAGACGGGCCCCGCCTCCCAATGGCGGGCTCGCGCAGGGGCTGCTGAGACTTGTAGTTTGAAGATGTGTGGGGCCGCTCCTGCTTGGTTTGGGTTTTTTTGGTCTTCTTTACATTGAGAGACAGCCAGTCCCTCATTTAATTCAGCATTGTCTCCCGTCAGGTCTGGGCCAACCAAAGATGCTGACAGACGACTGCTGTTACATGAATCTGCTCCAGGACATTTGTTTCTGGGAATTTAGGCATTATCCATTTTGCTGTTTACCTACAAACTCTAACTATATTTTGCTGCAGAATTAAGTCCCACATCCTTGCAAATTAAAGCCTTCATGTTTTATCCATGGAGGAGTTCATCCATGTATTCACTAATTCTACAAATATTTCAGTGTCTAATATGTATCAGACACTGTCAGGCATCAGGGATCCAAGGAGTGAACACGAGTCACTTTGCCTTTGTGAAGCTTACAAATATGAAAATACAATAATTTAAAATAGTGATATCTGGTATGAGGAAAAAACTGGGGAGACTACTTTGAATAAGGCGGCCAGAGAACGCATCCTTAAGGTGACATTTAAGCTGAGAACAGAAAGAGAGTCAGGAGAAGCACCTAGAAGAAAGCATGGCAGGCAGAATGAGGAAGAAAAGGGCTTGCTATGGTCAGTTAAGGTCTGTGTAGCTGTAGCTTAGTGCAAGAAGGATAGCACAGATGAGAAAACACTAAGAGTAGATAAGATTCAGGTCAGGAACCATCTTGAATGCCATGGTAAGAGTTTGGGCTTTATTCCAAAAAGCTATTAAAGAGTTTAAGCAAGGAAGTGATGTTATCTGGTTTACACTTTAAGATCACTAGATTGCCATGTAGAGAATGGAGTAGAGAGACACAAGAAGGAAAATGAACTAGGGAGGCAGTAATCATGACTGATACTAGGGAGATACCAGTAGAAATGGAGAAAGGTAGCCAGATTGTTTATCTATAAATGTAGAGCAAAAAACTCAATTGATATGGAGAGTACAAGAGAAAAATGAATCAAGGAGCAATATGGCACACTATTAGATAACCTAAAAATAGTCCCATTATTAAACACACAGAAATGCTGGATTAAATAAAACATCCTTTCAAAGGCATAACTAAGCTTTCAAGAAAGAAAGAGGAATACCTCTGACAGTCTTCCAAACTCTACACTCAACCCAAAGAGGGAACAAGAAACCAGAGTGGTAAGCAGGGCAGTGAAGCCATGGTTGTGTTGAGGGTATCTACTTATCTCTGAACTCTCTATGCTTTTACTGGCTGCACAGGAGATAGACCAAAGACAAGGCCTTGTGCCTATACAAGGAGTTGGGACTGTGATCCTGCATAAGGCTGGGAAACTCAAAGGGCTATACTCTCCAATAACAGAGTAGGAAAAAAGAAACCTCCTCTATCAGCCCAGAGAGACAAGCAGACATTTGTATGTTTTAGCCTGGACTTGGCATGCAGGGGGGAATAAAATTTCCCTTTAGAATTCATAACCACAAACTTTCCCTCACATGGGTTTGAAAGTTCAAATTTATAGGACCTACACTGTCCAGGAAACCTCAAGTTAAGAAAGTGGTTCCAGGCTGATAGTGCTTGGAGGCCTAGAAGAAAAAAATACAAATCCTCACTGCACAGGTTCACTCTCAACCCAGGTCTGAAAGGATTTTCACAGATAAACAGGATTTCAAAAGCTAAACATAAGCACCCAAAATGTAATTACAATACACCTGAGAAAATAAGCCACCATGGGTGAATCAACAGAAACCACAAACAGAATGATGAAGCCTATGACCTGTAGATATTGGAAGTATTGATTACAGAATATAAAATAAGTTTATTAAAATGATTGAAGTAAGACAGGAGCAAGAAACAAGATACTACATTTAAAAAATGATCAAGCAGGCCGGCCCTGTGGCTTGGTGGTTAAGTGCGCACGCTGCGATGCTGGCGGCCCGGGTTCGGATCCCGGGTGCGCATCGAGGCACCACTTCTCTGTCCATCCTGGGGCCGAGTCCCACATGCAACAACTGGAAGGGTGTGCGGCTGTGACATACAACTATCTACTGGGGCTTTGGGGGCAAAAAATAAATAAAAAAAATAAAAAATAAAAATAAAAAATAAAAAATGATCAAGCAGCTTTGAAAAGGAATCAAGTAGAACTTCTAGAAATAAAGAATATAATAATTGAGGGCCAGCCCCGTGGCTTAGCGGTTAAGTGCGTGCGCTCTGCTGCTGGCGGCCTGGGTTCGGATCCAGGACGCGCACCAACGCACCGCTTCTCCGGCCATGCTGAGGCCGCGTCCCACATACAGCAACTAGAAGGATGTGCATACAACTATCTACTGGGGCTTTGGGGGGAAAAAATAAATAAATAAATAAATAATTATAAAAAGAATATAATAATTGAAACCAAAGCCAATATTTGGGTTAAATAGCAGATTACATACAATTGAAGACAGAATTAGTAAACTGGAAGACAGATCTAAAGAAATTACTGAGAGCAGCCCAGAGACACAGGATATATGAAAGAAAGATTAAGAACCATGGTGATAGATTGTAAAGGTCTACCATATGCCTAACAAGAACTCCAGCAGAGGGATGAGAGAAAACAAATGAAGCAGTATATGATGAGATGATGACTAAGAATTTATCAGAATTGATTCAAGACAAGAACATTCAGATTCAAGAAGCAAAGTGAATCCCAACCAGGATAAGTAAAAGAAATCTTCTCAAATACAGCAAAGTGAAACTGCAGAATACCAAAGATGAAGCAACCAGAAAGACAACACACACTGTACAAAGAAACAACTATTAAAATTACTGCAGATTTCTCAATTGCAACAATGCAGAGTGCCAGATGACAATGGAAAAATATTTTCAAAGTACCAAGAGAAACAAACCAAATTCAGAAGTATACACCTAGAGAAATTATCAGTCATATGAGGGTGAAATAAAAATATCATCAAACAAAAACAGAGATCTACTAAAGGAACTCCTTAAAAAGATACAATTCAGGAAGAAAGTGATCCTAGAAGTAAGGTCTAAGATGCAAGAAATCAGATAAATAGCTAAACCTATGATCCTATCACTGATTAGGACAATCCTGAAGAGCATACTTAGTCCATATTATTTCATTTTCTCACAGCCTATCAAACCCTACATTCAACTACCTGCAGAAGCATATTTTGTAAGTTGGGGGGATAACACAGATAGGTGTTGATCACCTCACCCTAACTTCTTTATCTCCATATCATATCAATCAGCATTAATTATCAAAATATAGAAGAGTAGCTTGAAATGAAGAGAATATCTGACTAGGATAATCCTTCAACTCATTATATTCTGAAATCATTAGAGCTGCAATAGATCCTTCCAGTTCCCAAGCCATGTATGTACCACCCTCCATGAGATCTAGTTAAATAATCTAAGTTCCTGGTAGAGTGGCTCGCTCGCTCGCTCTCTCTCTCTCTCTCTCTCTCTTAAGAGGTTAAATAGTACCATGTCCTCCTAACTATATTCCAAGTGGTCTGTTGATGTTACCGAATTTTAACTGACATACAATTCTATTTCAGTGCCACTATATTAATCCCATTGTGAAAGAAATCTTGTAAAACATGGAATTCTTTCTTTCTTATAAGAAAACACTAAACAGATATGAAACTAGACTGGATTGAAATTTTAGTTATTTTAAAGATCTTTTAATATTTCTGCTTTACGGCATTGAGTTGCCTTTTTCAATATTTAAGTTCTCAAACACACCTTCAAAAAGAACTGTTATGACTAGTCAAGCCATATATGTGAAATTGTAAGAGATTTATTCCCATAAAAACATCAGAATGTTTTAGGACATTAAGCAGTGATAGCACATATAAACATATATCACATCGCATTACTCTACATAAAACAAACAACTGGGGCCAGCCCTGTGGCCTAGTGGTTAAGTTTGACACGCTTTGCTTCGGTGGCCCAGGCGCGGACCTCCACCACTCGTTGGCAGCCATGCTGTGGCAGTGACCCACATACAAAATAGAGGAAGACTGGCACAGATGTTAGCTCAGGGCAAATCTTCCTCAGCAAAAAACAAACAAAAAAGAAACAATGCCAACATACCCTGGTTTATTGGATTCTGTTTTGGAACACACTTGCCCTTTTATTTTTTAATTAGCTTATGGCACTTACTTTATTTACTAATGTCTAAAGAAAAATAGTAAATCACAACATTTTGTTTAAAAAAAAATCACCTTAAGATATAAAAAAGATTTTTTATAAAGGTACAACTTAATAAAATATACTCTTTAAAATGACAATCAGAATTGTCTTCCTGACAAATTTAGTACTAAATCAGAAGTAAATCGTAGTACTTAAATCGTAGTACTTAGTTTCATTAAGCCCTCTGCCAATTCATATATTCAAAATCAGTATTTTAAAATATAAAAGGAGAATAGAAATATTTTAAGGAATAATCAATTTTTATATTAATATTTCTTAGCTGTTTAATGATTTTCTTTGAAACTCTGGATAAATGACTTTAATATTTTCATAAAACTAACGTTTAAATAAACTCTGATTCGTCCAAATTATTTTATTCTTATTTACAATGATTTTCTCAATTTTTAGCTTAAATTGAAATGTTTCTATTCACAAAATGAGAATAATTTGTCTCTAATACAAAAAGTATTCATTTTTCTAATTCAATGAAGACAAAGTCACTTCTCACAAAATAAACATTAATTGAACAGAATTAAGTTTCCTCTATTGGCACTTGATGCTTGAGGATTATCAAACGTCTAGAAACAGAGCACTAAACTTTGGAATTAGTTGAAAATGATCCAAACTTTCTTCTTGCAAACATAATTTTAGCCATAAACGAAAAGACAAAAGTAATGACCTAATTCTAGAAGAACACTTCTAGTCACAAATGAATAAGTCTTATTTAAGTTTATGGAAAGCATTCAACTGCATAAAACTTATAGGGAAAAATGGCCATATTTGAAAACAGCCACAAGGATCAAAGTAGAACACAGGATGGTAATGAGCAGAGTCACAGAACATACTAAAGAGGTATGTATAGTCAGTCCCACTGGAATCTGTAGAGTCACATTTTTATATACCTAGGAGAGATGGAGACAGAAGTTAGAGACATTTAAAATGCATGTCCTAAGGTGAGACCACTACTTCTTTGATTTCTAAATTAATTTTTCTTTTAAAGATCTTTCAGTCAATGCTACACTACATGTAACATTATTGTTTGAATGATTCTTTTGGAGTCAACATTTCATTTAATGTAACAGAAAGACTCAATTCCCACAATAATTCTTAAATTCTCATTAGTTTTGACTTTTTCTACTTTTTACATAGAGTTGAATATATTCTTTTAAAAAAATGCCAGCTATACCCCAATGTCAACCTCTGTAATCAATATAAACATTTACTTCCTCTTACTACAGTTCATATTAGAATACAGAATTCTAAGTCGAAGCCCTAAAGGTAAAACATTAAAACAACAATAAACCTAAAGTATCCATTCATTCCTGTTTTGCTGTTTCTCTCCCAAAATAGCTTTTAAAAGTTTGTTATTCACAAATTACAGAATTGAATGTGTCCTTTCCCGTTACCACAACATCCAATAAGTTGTGATACTGACTAGCAATGCAAATGTTCTATGTGCTTAGTTTCTATTTTCTATATGGTTTTGAAGATACAGGGGTTCAGTTAGAAACTCTGGGAAATTTTATGGTTTAAAAATAGGTTTTTAGAGCCAGTCCTTATGGCCTAGCACTTAAAGTTCAGCATGCTCCACTTCAGCAGCCCACATTTTGTTGCTTGTCGAGGAACCACACCCCTCGTCTGTCAGTAGCCATGCTGTGGCAGTGGCTCACATAGAACTAGAAGGACTTAAAACTAGAATATACAACCATGTACTGGGGCTTTGGGGGAGGAAAAAAAAAAAGAGGAAGATTAGCAAGAGATGTTAGCTCAGGGCAAATCCTTCCCAGCAAAAAAAATAAATAAAAATAAACAAAAATTTAGGGGCTGGCCTGGTGGCGTAGCAGTTAAGAGGCTCCGCTTCGGCGGCCAGGGGTTCGCAGGTTCGGATCCCGGGCACACACCAATGCACCACTTGTCAAGCCAGGCTGTGGCAGTGTCCCATATAAAATAGAGGAAGATGGGCACAGATGTTAGCCCAGGGCCAATCTTCCTCAGCAAAAAGAGAGGAGGATTGGCATTGGATATTAGCTCAGAGCTAATCTTCCTCACAAAAAAATAAAAAATAAAATAAAAATATATAAATAAAAATTTTAAAAAATAGGTTTTCAAAACATTAAAATTTAGGTAATTTAGAAATACTTTTATTTTTGGTTTCTTTCTATAAATACCTGGATTATAATTTCACATCCAAAAAAAAATGTTACCAATACAATCTGTAACAAAGTGTCATCTGAAAATTATCTTTCAAAAAATGGTGTTTTGAACAAACAAGGCTTAGTGTAGATCACCACCTTAGTAATGGTCACCTATTTTTCTGGTATATATAAACGAGAAAATGTCACACAAAGTAAAGAAAAAAAATTCAAAATGTTTAATTATAATCTCTTATTTCAAGTTACATGGTCTTAAAGAGAACTGAATTCAAAATGTTTTACTTATTTTGTAGCAATGCACACTACCAATTTTTAAAATCAATAAATCATAAATAAACACTAATCATACTCTTGATTCACATAAGAAAATCAAATGCAAGTCTCCAGATGTATTTTAAAGTTTGAAAAAAATTCAGATACCATACAGGAATGGCAATCTACTCAAAAGCAACTCTACGTTGCATAAGATATTAGCACAGCCATACATCTTCCCAACTGTCAGTTCAAAGAAAGTTCTCCAACACAAAATAGTAGTGCTTTGTAGTAAGTTTTCCCCATATGTACGTAGTTGTTTTTTGAGCTAGCTGGTAGACGGACTTCTAAGCAACCACAAGGAAAATACTTCAAACCTAAATATCCTCAATATCACATATGAATAAATGTGCTTTATGTTTATCTGACTGACAGTTACGTTGTCTGCTGGTTTAGGTTTTTCAGTTTATTTTACTTTTGTTGCAAACTCATTTGACTCATTGTAAAAGTTGTAAAAATGATGACATGGAGTATGCCATTAAACCAAAAAAAGCAGGCCTTAAAAGGAATTAGGTACAAAAAGAAACACAAACAGATACTACAAGCATCAGTTAAAAGACAGCTCATAAAAGAGGAACAAAAGGATAGAAAAAAAAGAGGGAAAGAAAAGAGATGTGTTGTACAAAGACTTACCACTCTAAAGAGAGGAAAGAAGTAGACTGTGTTAACTAAAGAAGCTAAGTAGAAAACTGTAGACTCCTTAGACAAAGCCACTGTTAATGAAGTACTAATATTTACCTAATTTAATAACTGAAAACAAGTTGGGATGTCAAAACTATAAAAATAACTTGAAACAGCCTAAATTTAGATATATAATAGCAATACAACTGTTTAGAAACTTTATCACAGTTGAAATGATACCACTTGAGTTTTATTTTCCTTTTTTTCACTTGCTCTGTATAATATAATGAAGTTAACTAATTTATTTTGTTATTCAAAAATTAGTAAATGTTCTAAATAAAATAAAGTTTTATGGATAAAGTAAAACCAGATGGATACACCACTGTTTTTCTTTGCCATTCCATACCTTTAAAAAGCGTATCGGCTATACTTAAGCTCTGGACCAGTGAGGCATGGGATTACCCCTAAATCTCCAGCCCTCAAATTAAATGATTCTATGACTTCATATAAATGAGGAACTACTGTTGCCATCAGCAGCAAAGAAACATGAAAAACAAACAAAAAACTGCTTTATATGGTAGAATATAAAATGCTGATCCCTTAAATGTAGCAGAAACATTATAGAAAGTTTAAAATGAGGCAGCATGATCTAAGAACATAAAATAATAACTTACTGATTTATATTTCATATTGTTCCATTGGCAGATATCCTTATTCTTCAAATCACAAGGAGCTGCCACTTCTGACTGAGCCCAGCATTTCAAAATTGGAAATTCTGAGAAAAAGTGGTAGAACATCACATCAGAAAACCTGTATCTGGACTGAAGGCTAAGCCAGTCTTTCACGTTGGGATATGAGTATTCAAACATTTTAATATATGACGCATATGATTTGAATCCATCTATCACATGCTGTTCTATTTCAGCAGCCTGTTTTAAGTGGCCTGCCTAAGAAATTATAAAATACAAAGACTGCGCAGAAGCTGAGCATGACTTCTTCACATGCTTAAATCCCGTAACACTAGGGGCCACTTTTTTTAAAATTTAATTTAAACTTTTTTTTGAAGTATAATATATATTCAGAAAAGTGAACAGATCTTAAGTATACAACTTGAAAAATTTCTATAGAGTAAACCCACCCACATAAAGAGCACTCAGACCAAAAAACCGAATCATACCAGAACCCCAGATGCTCTCTCAAGTGGGGGCACTTTTTCAAACTTCATGTAGGGCAAGTAAAAGGTACCATTAACAGAAACAGAAAACTAGGTTGGATGAACAAAGCCAACATAGTTGAACACTTTTTTATTTTCTCATCATGAAATATATGATGGTAGCAAATGTATGATTAAAAACTTCCTGTCTGCCAGTCTGTTACTGACTTTTATAAACATTCTAATCAGCCCAAATTTGGAAACACAAAGAAACAAAATCTGTAAGGGGCTTCTTAAAAAAAAAGTCTTGATTCCAGGATGACTGAAAATGGCAAAAGCATAGTTTTTCAATTTACTCAAATCCACACATAAAACCAAAAAGAAAAATTATACACAAAACCAAAACCTCATGGGCAACATTTACAACCAAACTAGGTGATAAAGTATCCCCTCAAACATCAAAATACATGCAAGTAGAGACAAAACACCAACAGCTACAAGTTCTGCAATATCAGCATGAAGAAAGAGAAACAGCAAAGGGACAAAGAGCATCAATGGCTGAAAAAAGAAACACACCAGACCTTATACGCCTACTCATAAAAGAACACAGCACCACCTATAGTCTTGCCAAAAGAATCAAATCTGAATCTGACCACACCTCTGGAACCAGCTGCCAATTTCCAGGAAATAAAGGGTCACCTGAACTGCATGAATACAATCACCAAAACCCCAACTACAAGAAACTCTACAGGTCAAATGACCCAGGTTCTTCAACAGATAAATTTTAAAGAACAGAAAGGGATAGAGGGGAAACCTGTAAATTAAGAGACTTAATGGAAATAATAAATTTTTTTAATTGGGCAAGACTAAACTATAGTAGCTAAGAATGCCCCCTTGGGTAATAAAAGTATAAAGAAACATAAGGAAGTGATTAAAAGTCAGAATAGTGGGTTAGTCTTAAATGAAAGGAAGAGGCTGTGATTGGGACAGGACACATGGAGCTGCTGCTAGGGTGGCTGGCAAAGTTCTATTTCTTTACCCGGGTGGTAGTTACAAGGGTATTTGTCTTATAATAATTCACTAAACTATATATTTGTGAAGTTTTTCTATATCTGTGCTTTATTTTACAATCAAAAGTTAAACAGAAAGAAAAAAGAAACATGCTTTTGTCATCCCTGTCCTTGACTTCAGACTTGCCACCATATCTTTATTTTTATTTTCAACCCTCAGAAAAGACTTACAACCCTCACCTTGGTCACAATACATCAATAAATCAGGGTTATTGACCACAATTAACGTTTCTCCATCTTTGCTATGTGGCCGATGATAGCGGTAGTGCACAGGCAAAAAAGCTTGGAAACAATCAATGCACTGCGAATCTTGTCTGGCATAAATGAGAACTTCAGATTCCTTGGACAAATAGTTGGGAGCTTCCATATTAAAATTTTCTGAAATCATCAATGCCTGTCAAAAAGAAAACAAATATTAATCCAGAAGAAAAAATGAATAAGGAGTATTTACAAAACAAAAATAAAACCAGAAGATTGCTATACAGATGAACAGAAATGTCAAATTCACCCCCCTTATAAATAATTTCCATTCCCCTTCCATCCACAATTTTAAGCAGAAAAACACAAGATGTGATCTGTGTTTAATAAAAAAGTTTGTTTACTAAAAGTAAACTGAGGAAATTATACTCTGGGGTATGAAATTTCCCCATAATAAAAATTATTTCTGGGGGCCAGCCCCATGGTGTAGTGGTTAAGTTCGGCACGCTCCACTTCAGCAGCCCGGGTTCAGTTCCTGGGTGTGGACCTACACCACTCGTCGGTGGCCATGCTGTGGCAGGTGACCCACATACAAAATGGAAGAGGATTGGCACAGATGTTAGCTCAGGGTGAATCTTCCTCAGAAAAAAAAATTCTTTCTACGTAATTTCCTTACCAACCTTTGTTTAGGCGACAAAACAGGTACCAAGAAAAGAGAAATTTTGTGAATAAATATAGCATTATCCAATAAGTATGAAAAAACAGTTAACCCAGTATGGGGTTAGAATGATTGGTATCATTCTGGTAATTTCCTGTTCTTCAGAGAAGCAAGTAAGATAGTAGTGAGTAAGATAGAGCACTGTGGTCAGGAAGTCAAAGCAAAGGTCAGCACTCTTTCTATACTGGGTATAAAAAGTTAATGGAAAAAATGGTAAATGATTCTTTAAAAAAATATGGTAAAAATCATTTTAAAATAAGTATTCTACACCAAAAGTAAAAATGTACATGTGGCAGAAATTAGTCTTAAATTATAACGAGTGCATTTAGATATATGTATCCACATATACATACATATTTATGTATAAAAACACATATATACACACACACCCACACACATATATACACACATGTATTTAGGCATTATATACATAATCTGTGTGTGGGTGTGCATGCAGCAAGCATCCTAATTCTCTTATTTGACAGTGACACCAAGTGCTATATTTTTTCACATGTTGTTCCTTCTCTGTTAATCACAGGAGTAACAGAACTCATCAGCAAAGGTCAAGGAATTATATAATATTATAAGTCATAAGGAACCTCAGAGGTGATCAGATTAAACCACTGTCCCAATGAAGGTATTTTTCAAGTATCCAGCCACTGCTTGAATACTTTCAGTGACTCGAAGGGAGCTCATTACTTTGAGTCATCTCATTTTATCTACTGTTAAAAGGTTATTCCTTTTTTATAAATAGAAACTTGATGATGTGGCCTATAACAGTCACCAAAATCGTCCCTGCTTACAATATCTGCAATACATCTGTTCCTTATTTCACTAAGGGCCTCTCAAATATCAAAAGGCAACCATGCTGCCTCCACTAAGTTTTCTCCTTCCCAAAGAAATATTCACAGTTCTCTCAGTTTCTCATGACACGGTTTCCAAACTGTTCATCATATTAGTTGCCTTCAGAAACACTCTGGGAGTGCAGTAGCAGTGCTACCTTCTTTAGCCAAAAATTGCATTAGTTTTTTTTTAGCAGCCTTATTTCAATGTGATATATATCTATATATATTCTTTTTTTTTAATTAACAGACTTTATTTTTTAGAGCAGTTTAGGTTTACAGAAAAATTGAGCAGAAAATACAGCATCCCCATACACTCCCCTCACCCATTCACAGTTTTCTCTATTATTAACATTAGTGTGGTACATTTGTTACAACTAATAAGCCAATATTGATACATTATTATTAACTAAAGTCCATAGTTTAAGTTAGGGTTCAGTCCTTATGTTGTACATTCTATGGATTTTGACAAATGTAAAATGACATGTATCCACCACTATAGCGTCATACAGAATAGTTTCACTGACCCTGTGCTACCTACTCATCCTTATATTTTTCACTGGAACTTTCAGCAGAAAAGTTTAAGTAATTCCCATCCTATTTTTTCACATAATTGACTTTTTACTAATTAAATGCAGGGCTTTAGATTTATCCCTACCAAATTTTATCTTTCTGGTTACAGTCCATTTTTTCTAGGCTGTTGAGATTTTAATTGAAACTCCAATCTGTCAATTAACATTTAGGTAACATTTATGAATTTGATAATTATGTCTTCTGTATTTTTATCTAAAGATAAAAATCTTGACCAGGAGGATACAAATCAAAATAACACAGAGCCCAAATTTTTCTATCTTGTCAACAAGGATGTATATATGACCTGATAATAATAAAGGTAGCTTTCTTTGAGTATTTACTATGTTGCTAGGTATTTCACTAAGTGGCTTATATACATTATTTCCTTTAATTTTCACAAGAATTCTATCAGGTAGGAACTATTAGCTCCATTATACAAAAAAGCAAACAAAATATCAGAGTGGATAAACAATATAGCTAGCAAGTAGAGGAGCCAAGATTTAAAGCCAAGTCAAACTGACTCCCCTATTCAGTTGGGTTAAACAATATAAAAAGCCAGTATTTTACTAGTTGAAAATTAAGCATGATAAGTAAAACTGACATAAAGTATATTCCTGATTGTGCTATTTAAAATTTATGATCATATTATGATCTTCAGTTTCTCTAATTATTGAGTTGTTTTGTCTATTTTTTGTTTATTATTCATTTTTCCCACAGAAATGAAAATATAACTTCCCAAAAATTGAGAATACCTTTTTATATATAGGGATATAATGAAAATGAAGCAGGTAAAAACAGCAATTTGGCCTTCCAAGAGGGCTCTGTTGGTCAAAGGATTATTTGGTGATGGTTCAAAAAATTTTATGCCTTGTATCTGAATCTCAAAAATCAGCCTTATAAGCGGTTTCTTCCTTTTGCAGGTGATGAAAATATTCTGGAATTAGATAGTGGTGATGGTTGCACAACTTTATGACTATACTAAAGACTACTCAATTGTACATTTCAAAAGGTGAATTTAATGTCATGTGAATATCTCAATTTTTAAAATGAGGATAATTATTTTTTTTAACAAACCTCAGCAGAGACCAAAATCCATTTTAAAGCAAGATCCATTGAGAACCAGCAGAAGCTAATCCACAAACAACAATTTGAGGTCTTAGAACTGACAGGAGTTTTGGCTATGAGTTTCTTGAAACCCAGTTACAATAGGGAAGGGGGAAACCTTGTACACGTAGGTACACCAATTGACAGGTAATCAACAACTCAGACAGTTGGAGGTGTGTATGTCACTTTAGATTGAAAACAACAGAAAAACATTTTTGGAGATCACAACTTGACAATCAAAAATGATCTGGAAAATGGCTGGATGCCGGTAAATCTCCCAAACATGTGTCAAAACCATCAATGCAATCCCAAAAAGTCCAGTGACTATATGCTGATCTGCGAAAATCGTAATTCATTATTCCACTTTCACCACAGATAACAGTAATAGCATGTTATCAGGAAATTGAAATTATGCATTGAAAATTAATCCTAAAGCAACACGCATTGGTTAACAGACATGGACTTATACTTTTTTATGACAACATTCAACTACACATCACAAACCACCATAGCACACTTAAATGAATTAAACTATGAAATTGTGCCATACCTATAACATTTGCCAGATCTTTCTCTCATGAATGAGAGCTCTTTCAAAAAAAACAAAACATTCCCCAATTAAGATATAGTAATTGGTGCCTCTGAACAACTTATACAATCTAAAAATGTAAAACTTTATAAAAATGAAATGCATAATACTTTTCTGATACTGGGATGTTAATTCTAACAGCACATATTTTTTTTATGATCAGCCTGACTAAAGGTTTATCAATTTTATCCATCTCAAAGAACTGGCTTTTGGTTTCAATGTTTTTCTCTATTGTGTTTCTATTTCACTGATTTCTGCCACAATCTTTACTATTTCCATTCTTCTACTTACTTTGGTTTCATGTGCTCTTCTTTTTGTAGTTTAAGGAGGCTTAGCTGAGATCACTGATTTGAGATCTTTCTTCCTTCTAAAATAGGCATTTTAGTGCTGTAAATTTCCCCTTAAATACAGCTTTAGCAGCACCCCACTAATTCTGTTTTCATTTTTATTCAGTTCAAAACACTTTATTTCCCTTTTGATTTACTTCCCTTTGATTTCTTCTTTGATTCCTGGATTACTTAGAAGTATGTTGTGAGTTCTCAAATGTGTGAGGCTTTTCCGGAGATCTTTCTGTTCTTGATTTCTAATTTAATTCCTGTGTATTCAAAGAACATACTTCATACAACTTGAATTCTTCTAAATTTACTGAGACTTGCTTTATGGCTTAGAATATGATCTATCTTGGTAAATGTTCCATGTACAACTAAAAAGAATGTGTGTATTCTGTTGTTGGGTGGAACATTCTATAAATGCCAATTAGGTCAAGTTGGTTGATAGTTTTGTTCAAATCTTCTACATCATTACCAATTTTCTGTCTACTTATTATATAAATTATAGAGAGAAGGGTACTGAAATCTCTAACTATACCTGTAGATTCGTCTATTTCACCTTACAGTTCTACCAGTTTTTCTTCATGCATTTTGAATCTCTGTTAATAGGTGCATAAATGTTTAGGATTATTATTTCCTTCTGATGAGTTGATCCCATTATCAAACTGACCTTCTTTAGCTCTGGTGATAGTCTTTGCTCTGAAATCCACTTTGCCCAATATTAATATAGCCACTTCAGCTTTCTTTTGATCAATATAAGCATGTTGTATCTTTTGTTTTAAAATTTAAAGATCATTTCTTGTAAGCAATATACAGTTGGGTCTTACCTTTTTATCCAACCTGATGATCTCTGTCTTTTAATGGGGATATTTAGATACTTATATTTAATATGACTATTGATATGGTTAAGTTTAAATCTATCATCTTGTTCTTTGTGTCTCACATCTATTCTTTATTCCCTTTATCTTCTTTCTCTGCTTTCTTTTGGACTAACTGAATGTTTTTTATAATTCCATTTTATCTGCCTTGCTGGCATATTAGCTACAACTCTTTATTTTGTTATTTAGGATTTATAGCAAAAGTCTTTAATGTATCACAGTCTACCTTCAAGTGATATTAAACTACCTCACATTTAATGTAACAACCTTACAAAAGTATACTTCCATTTTTTCCCTCCCTTTGTGATATTCCTGTCATATTTACATATGCTATGAACGCTACACTACATTGTTATTTTTATCAATTATCTTGTAAATAAATTTAAATAATAAGGGAAAGAAGTCAGACATTTACCCATGTAGTTATCATTTCAAGTACTGTTCTTTCCTTGGTGTAGATATAGATTTCATCTGGTATCATTTCCCCTCTGCCCAAAGAACGTCCTTTAACATTTCTTGTAGTGCAGGTCTGATGGCGATGAATTCTTTCTGCTTTGTATGTCTGAAGAAGACTTTATTTCACCTTCACTTTGAAAATATTTTCAGTGGATACAGAATTCTCCAATTAGCAGGTTTTTTCTTTCAATACCTTAAACATGGTGCTACACTGTTTTCTTGTTTGTATTTTTGACAAGAAATCTGCTGTTATCCTTATCTTTGGTTCTCTGTATTTTAAATGTTTTTTTCCCCTCTTGCTGCTCAGATTTTCTCATTACCATTGTTTTAAACAATTTGATTATCATGTACCTTGGTGTAGTTTTTTTCATGTTTCTTGTACTTGCACATCTTAGATATGTGGGTTTATAGTTTTCACCAAATTCGGAAATTTCTCAGACATTATTTCTTCAAATATTTTTTCCATCTCCATCTCTCTCTTCTCTCTTCAGGGATCCCAATTACACCTTTTTCCTCCAGCTTTATTGAGATGCAATTGACATGCAACATTGTGTAGGTTTAAGGCATACAATATGATGATTTGATAAACGTATATATTGCAAAATGATTACCACAATAAGGTTAACACATCCATCATCTCACATAGTAACCTGTGTGTGTGCGTGTGGTTGAGAACTGTTAAGGTACACTCTCTTAGCAACTTTCAAGTATACAACACAGTACTGTTAACTATAGTCACCATGCTGTACATTAGATTCCAACAACTTATTCATCTTATAACCGTGAAGTATGTACTCTAACCACCTTCACCCATTTCTCCCACACTTTTGCTCCTGGCAACCACCAATCTACTCTCTGTTTCTATGAGGTCAGGTTTTTTGAGCTTCCAAATATAAGTGAGATCATACAGTATTTGTCTTTCTCTGTCTGACTTATTTTACTTAGCATAATAACCTCAAGGTTCATGTGTGTTATTGTAAATGGCAGGATTTTCTTCTTTATTATGGCTGAATAAAATTCCATTGTACGGGACCAGCCCAGTGGTGTAGTGGTTAAGTTTTCACACTCCGCTTCAGTGGCCCGGGGTTTGCAGGTTCGGATCCCGGGCATGGACCTACAGGCCACTCATCGAGCCATGCTGTGGTGGCATCCCACACACGAAATAGAGGAAGATGGGCACAAATGTTAGCTCAGGGCCAATCTTCCTCACTAAAAAAATTAAAAATTCCATTATATGTATGTATATGTGTGTGTATTTATATTTATATTTATATATATATAGCACATTTTCTTTATCCATTCATCCATCAGTGGACACTTAGGTTGTGCAATGAATATAGGTGTGCAGATATCTCTTGAGATAGTCCAATAAACTTATAGTAGGCTACCTGAAGTTGTCCCACAACTCACTAATGTTCCATTCACTTTTTACATTTCTTTTTTTATCTCTATTTTTAGTAGTTTCTATTGCTAAGTCTTCAAGTTCATTAATCTTTTCTTCTGCAATTGTTTGATCTGACATTAATTTCATCCAGAATATTTTCCATCTCACACTTTGTACTCTTAATCTTTAAAAGTTCAATGTTGTCCTTTTATATATCTTCCATGTCTGACTTAACTTTCTGAATATATAAGATACAGTTATAATAACTGTTTTCCTGCGCTGTCTGTTAATTCTAACATCTGGGTCAGTTCTGGATTGGTTTTGATTGATTCCTTTATCTCCTCATTACAGGTCATATTTTCCCACATCCTTGCATACCTGCTAATTTTTTATTAGGATCCAGACATTGTGATTTTGATTTTGTTGGGTACTAGATATTTCTGTATTCCTATAAATATTCTTGAGCTTTGTCTGGAATGCAGTAAAGCCATTTGCAAACAGTTTGATTTTTTTAAGGTCTCGCTTTTAAGATTTGTTAAGCAGAACTGAAGCAATGTTCAATCTAGGGCTACGTATTCCCTACTACTGAGTAAAAGTTCTGTTTATTCTATCCAATGTCCAATGAATTATGCGCTTTTCCTGGTCTTGTTGTTGGGAACAGGCACTACTACGGACCCCGTGTGAGTGTCAGACACTGTTACTCTAATTTTTTCAGATGGTTCTTTCCCGGCATCAGGTAGTTTCCTCACAGGCATGCGCTAAATCAATATTCAACTACATACTTGAAGAGAATCTTCCATGGATCTCTGGAGTTGTCTCTATGCAGTTCTCTGCTCTCTGGCACACTATCTTGTGAATTCTAGTTATCTTGGTCTCCCCAGAATCTCATCTTCATCCCCTCAACTCAAAAAGTCCACCAGGCTCTGTTTGGGTTCCTCTTCCCTGCACTACAGCCTGACTTTTCTCTAGGCAATAAGCTGGAACAATCATAGGGCTCACCTTATTTATTTGCCATATCGCTGCCCTCATTAACTGATACATAATGATTTTTTCCATCATTTCATATATTTTGTCTATTTCTTGGTTGTTTCAAATGGGAGAGTAAATCAGGTCCCTGTTCTCCAACTTGGGCAGGGCAGAAGTCATAATACTACATATTTTGATTGAGTAAAACTTATGAATTCAAAAACACAGCATTTCCATTCTGACCTACAAAACAGCATATGTTTCAATCTAATATTATGCTGTTTTCAAAGAATGTGAGAGATTTTGATTAAATATATCTGTCTAATATCCCAACCTAAAAATGAGATGAGGTACATTTGACATGCCTTATCCATGGTGAACCTATTTAAGGCTCGTCTTCATTTTCAAATTACTCACAAATCATCACAAACTCCTTACAAAATATTTTGTTGCCACATCACCCATTTGATTTGGACCCATTGTTCTATTCGCTCCAGTGAAAAATTTTATCTCATGGAACAGAGTCAAGATCTCAATCTAAATATACAGGCATACTTTGGAATATTGCAGGTTTAGTTCCATACCACCGCAACAGAGCAAATATCGCAATAAAGTAAGTCACAAGAATTTTTTGGTTTCCCAGTACATATAAAAGCTACATTTACACTATACTATAGTCTATTAAGCGTGCAATAGCATTACGTCTAAAAAAACAATGTCTATACCTTAATTAAAAAATACTTTATTAGGGCCGGCCTGGTGGCGCAAGCAGTTAAGCGCACGCACTCCGCTGTGGGGGCCTGGGGTTCCCCAGTTCGGATCCCGGGCACGCACCGACGAACCACTTGTGGGGCCATGCTGTGGCGGCATCCCATGTAGAGTGGAGGAAGATGGGCATGGATGTCAGCCCAGGGCCGGTCTTCCTCAGCAAAAAGAGGAGGATTGGCAGATGTTAGCTCAGGGCCAATCTTCCTCACCAAAAAAAAAAAAAAAAAAAATACTTTATTGCTAAAAAATGCTAACCATCATCTGACCCTTCAGCAAGTCATAATCTTTTTGCTGGTGGAGGGTCTTGTAAAAAATGCAATATCAGGGAAGCGCAATAAAGCGGAACACAGTAAAATAAAGTATGTCCATATTCATCAGTCATTCCCTACATGTAAATTCCCTTCTATCCAGTTAAACTCATCACATACTACTACTTCTCCTGACAAAATTTCTGTGCACAAAGAATCGGGCCACAGTCTCAACTCAGCTAGGCAGAAGGAAATAGGATCTAATATATCAAGATATCAACTTTCAATCATCTATATGCTACAAATGAGACATCTTTTTTCCAGAAATTTCCAAAATGAAAAAGTAAATTGACTTAAAAGACTTATAATTAGGAATTAGAAGATTAGGAAGCAGAAAATCAAGATAAAGAGAAATTTGTCAATCAATCTATACTGGCACCATTTACTCCCTTTACTCACCCCTTTTTCTTGTTACAGTCAACCTGCACACACCCCAATCTCCTCCCAACTGAAGTTGTGGGCATGTGACCTCTTTTAGGGTACTCTTAGACAAAAAAATTCCATTTTCTTAAAACATGGCAGGTAATTTTATTAAGCAGGTTTAAACATGATTCAAATCCTTGTCACTAGAAGCCAAGAACTGCATTTAAATTTGAAACCTATTATTTAAAATTTTAAAATCCTTATATAGAATTCACGACTCAGTGAAGAAAACAAATGAGAGAAAAAGCAATGAGGTCTTTCCACACGTGTATATGTGTCTAAACTGCCGTATATATGAACATGTATATCTAAACGGCCATATATACACAAAAAACAGAACACAGGAAGAAATCTGGTGACTGGGAGTCGAGACAGGTAAAAATTTATCATTGTATACCTTTTTATATCTCCTAAATTTTGAACCATGAGAATGCAATTACCTATTCAAAAAGAAATTTAAATAAATAAAACAGGTGAAGAAACTGGCCTAACTACAATTAGAAATAAACTGCCACCATGAATGACTCCAAATGTATCTATTTTGCCTTTTTTAATTCAATATAGATTATAATTTCATGAACTAAGATAGTGTTGTTCCCCCCCCCCCGCCCCAAGCCCCAGTAGATAGTTGTATGTCATAGTTGCACATCCTTCTAGTTGCTGCATGTGGGACGCGGCCTCAGCATGGCCAGAGAAGCGGTGCGTCAGTGCGCACCCGGGATCCGAACCCAGGCCGCCAGCAGCGGAGCACGCGCACTTAACCACTACGCCAGGGGGCCGGCCCAAACTAAGATAGTGTTTGCCAAAATTTCCTAATAGGAATCACCTGCCTGAGTCATTAAAAACAGATATTTGGATCCAATCTAGATAGACCTAGTGAATTAAGATTTGCCAGGATGACAATAATCTGCACAAAGAGTGCCCCAGGTGATTCTTATCAAAGTTAGGAAAACTCTTAACCAAGGAATAAGATTCATTTCTAGAAAGAGCAACGACTTTACAATTAGACAACCCCAGATTCATTTCTTGGCTCTTCCATTTACCTATGTGATCCTGGATAAGTTACTTGGCCTCTTTGTGCCTCAGTTTCCTTATCTATAAAATGGAAATAATGCTTTCAGTGTTGTTATAAAGATTAATCTATGTAAAGGGTATAGGACATAACCTTTCTTTAATGCTTCATTTTACCTTGCTTCCTTTCAAAAAAATGAAGATATCTGGTATATAGGTATCCAATAAATATTAGTTTCCTTTCCTCTCATGCCAAATTATACAGACATTGGGGTATATGTCTCCTAATCAAAATTGCTGTTGAAGCAGTATTTATTAATCATTTTTCTCAAAGACATTCATATCTTCTCAAAGATATATATAATTTTCTTAGTCACTAAACTAGAACCATCCTGCCAAAAAAGCACTTAACTAGCTCAGTTTACTTGGCTTATTACTGGCAGATATGACAAGTATCACTCACTTTTTAAAGAATACTCCCATGTTATCTTAAAAATGTTACTTTATACACTTTAACAATATGAATAAAAAATACCATAATGTTGTCAACTTTTGCCTTAATCCAAATCACAGCATCCCTAAAATAATTTCTCTCAAAAATATCCTCTAATAATTGTACCTCTGTTATGTTTTTCTCTCGTAATGAAGCCAACTCATATGGATCCACAAAAAGTCCTGTCGGGATGTACTGTTTAATTAAGAGTCGGCAGGTCTGTAAGTCCTCAATGCTTTCTCCAAATTTCACTTTTATTAAAAGGTCTCTGTAAGAAAAGTATGTTTAAAGTAAACTCTTCATTCAATTGTTAAATGAGATTGCATAACATTAGATTCAAATTACTAGAAACACTATATTTCAAATTAGTTTTTTTAAAGACGATTATAAAGTCAAATGAAATATTTATATCACGTCAGATTCATCCATTAGATCTTTCATAAATTCATGTCATAAGCCAAAGTATAGTGTGAGAACAGACAACTGTCAATGGAAAGGGACAGAGTCCAAAAATAGACACACACATATTTTCAATAAAGGTGCCAATATAATTTGATGGGGAAAGGATAGTCTTTTCAAGAATGGTACTGAAACAACTTGCTATCTATATAGAAAAAAATGAACCTTGACCTCTACCCTCATACCATATACAAAAATTAATTTGAAATAGATTATAAACCTAAACGTATAATTGCCCCAGCTTTCGGTCTGGAGGCACATTTTGGACCAAGTGCAGGGAAGGAGATCCAAAGCACAGCATGGTGGTTTTGCTTAAGTGAGAAAATACAGATAGAAGTTAAGGGAGGCTGAAGTGGCTAGACGTCACAGTGCCAAGTTCCAGAGAGGAGGGAACTAAGTAGAAAGTATCCTAGAAATCTGAATTGGAGTCCCCTTGAGTTTTTGTTGAATACTAAGACAAGCATGAGTAAGGTGTAACTCCATAAGACTGGACAAAGAATAACCAAGGAACTATGAGATGAGAAATTCTAAAATTTCACACAGGTTTGGGAGACATTTCCATTCCAACCAACTAAAGCAGAGAGACTGAAGCTTTCAGTAGAGATCCCAAAAGGGTAAAGCTTTAGTAGCTAAATTAGCCTTGCAGTAAAAGCCACTTTAACTTTAGACCTATACAAAAAAAGGTTAAAGGATCAAGTTGATAAAGAAGTAATTTAACTGCTAACAGAAAAAATAAGCCCAACATCCTTCAAAGAAAGATAACAAAATCCACACACTCAAAAATGTTCACCTCCACAAAATTCACAATGTTCAGTATCCAATCAAAAGCTACTAAACACGAAAGGAAGCAGAGAAATGTGACCAATAACCAAGAAAAAGATCATTCAACAGAAACAAACCTGAAATTAGTGATAATGATAAAAGTGACAGAAGTGATAAAATTAGCAAAGGATATTAAAAGTCATTATAAATAGGCCCAACATGTTCAAGGATTTAAAGAAAAACATGAACATTATGAGGGAAAGAGAATATACATATAACTGAATGCAACTTCAAGAGATGAAAAACACAATTTCTGAAATAAAAAAACTATCCAGATATTATTAAAAACAATTAGATACCGCAGAAGAAAAGATCAGTGACTTGGAGACAAAGCAACAGAAACTATCGAAATTGAAGCATAATGGGAAAATAAAAGACAGTTTCATTGATCTTTAAACAATATCAAGTGGTCTAATATATATATAATCAAGGTCCCAGAAAAAGAAGAGAGAAACAGACACAGAAAAAAAATGTTTGAAGACATAATGGCTAAAATTTTCTGAATTTCATGAAAACTGTAAGCCCATAAATCCAAAAAGCTCAACAAAACCCAAGCATGATAAACACAAAGAAAATCACACCAAGACATATTATCATCCAGTCACGGAAAAAAAAAAATCTTAAAAGCCATCAGAGGAAAAAGGAACATTATGTAGAGAGTAACAAAGATAAGACTAAGCCAGAGGACAATGGAACAAGTATTTAAAGTATTAAAAAAACCTGTCAATCTAGAATTATATATCCATAAGGGAAATCCTTCAAAAATGAAGGCAAAACAAAGACTAAGACAAACACAAACTAAGAGAATTTGTCATGGCAAGAAATGGTAAAGGAAGTTCTTTGGGCAGAAGGAAAATGACACCAGATGGAAACATGAATCTACAAGAAAGACAGAAGAGTAAATGGTAAATACGTGGGTGAAAATAAAAACTTTTTTTTCTCATTTTTTAACTGCTTTAAAATATGATGGATAGAGAAATTGGAACTCTTGTGCATTGTTGGTGGGAATGTAAAATGGTGCAGCCACTATGGAAAACAGTATGACTATTCCACAAAAAATTAACATAGATGAACTCTGAGAACATTATGCTAAGTGAAATAAGCCAGTCACAAATACTGCATGATTCCACTTATATCAGCAACCTAAAATAGTCAAATTCATAGAGATAGAAAGTAGAGTGGCGGTTGCCAGAGGTAAGGGGTGGGGGGCGGCTGTTTAAGAGGTACAGAGCTTCAGTTTTGCAAGATAAAAAGAGTTCTGGGGATGGATGGTGGTGACAGTAATACAACAATGTGAATGTCCTTAATGCCACCGAAGTATGTAATTAAAAATGGTTAAGATGGTAAATTTTATGTTAAGGGTATTTTATAATTAAAATATATAATAATATAAAAATATATGACTGTTCAAAGCAAAAATAATAACAGTATATGGTGGGGTTTAGAACATAAGCAAAATGTAAAGTTAATAAATGTACAGCAACAATAGCATAAAAGAAAGGAAAAGGAAATGACCTATTCTGATGTAAGATTCATACATTATTCATGGTGTGGAATAATATTATTTGAAGGTAGATTGTGATAAGCTAAAATTGCACATTGTAAACCGTAAAGCAACCAATTCAAAAAAAGAGAGAGGAGGGCCAGCCCAGTGGCGTAGCGGTTAAGTTCGCGCACTCTGCTTCAGCAGCCTGGGGTTCACAAGTTCGGATCCCAGGCACGGACCAACATATCGCTTGTCAAGCCTGTGACAGCATCCCATATGAAGTAGAGGAAGATGGGCACGGATGTTAGCCCAGGGCCAATCTTCCTCAGCAAAAAGAGAGGGATTGGCAACAGACGTTAGCTCAGGGCTAATCTTCCTCACACACGCACAAAAAAAAAGAGAGGTGTACTTAATAAGCCAAAAATGAAGATAAAATGGAATGTGTAAAAAATATTCAGTTATCCAAAATAAGACAAGAAAGGAGAGAAAAGACTAGATGGGCCAAACAGACAAAAAGTAGCAAGATGGAGAGATATACACCAAACCAACCAACCAAATAAATATTTATATTAAAAGTAAATGATCTAATCACTCCAATTAGAATGTAGAGATCAACAGACTGGATAAAATAGCAACACTTAACTATATGCTGCCTACAAGAAACACATTAAATATAAAAACACAGATAAGTTAAAAGTAAAAGAATGGAAAAATCTAGGGAAATATTAATGATAAATGTAGAGTGGCTATATTAACATAAAAAAAGTAGACTTCAAGGAGAAGGAATATTGTCAGGGATAAAAAAAGACATTACACTCAGATAAAAGAGTCAATTCATCAAGAAGATACAACAATCCTAACTGTACTGTATGCATCTAAAAACAGGGCTTCGAAATATGCATGTATTTTACTTCATAGCAAAAACTGGTAAAACTACAAGGATAAATAGACAAATCCACAATTATAGCCAGAGATTTTAATACCCCTCTCTCAATAATGGATAGAACAAGTAGACAGAAAATCACTAAGGATACAGAAGGCATGAATAACCTTCAATCAAGTTATCTGACACTTATAGAATGTTCTATAAATATACATCTATATATGTATATTTATATATTCTATAAATGTAAATCTATAGAATGTCTACCACACAAAAGCACATTTTTAAGTGCACAAGAAAAACTACATGCTGGGTGATAAAAGAGGTCTCTAGAAGTTTAAAAGGACCGAAATCATGCAGAGTATGGTCTTTAACCCCATGGAATTAAATTAGAAATCAAAAGGGGGAGGAGACACTGCCTCCACCAAAGCCACAGCTTCAGTCTCGTCATTCGGGCTACGCCTACGACCTGCTGCCAGAAAGCTTCGGCCCCACTGCCCTGTGTGTGTGGTCTCAGGTTTCTTTACCTCCAGAAAGAAAAAAATTGATACCCTGCATCTTGGAAATTCTTTTAAGAGACTGAAATTAGGGACCTCTTTCAAATTTGGACACGGCTAATCAAGGAGCAACAAGACCCAGTGGGCCAAGTACTGAAAATAAAATATGCCAGTGCAAACTAGTACTTCTGGGAGAGTCTGCTGTTGGCAAATCAAGCCTAGTGCTTCGTTTTGTGAGGGGCCAATTTCATGAATGTCAAGAGAGTACCATTCACTTGGGCTGCTTTTCTAACCCATACTGTGTGTCTTGACAACACAATAGTAAAGTTTCAAATATGGAATATAGCTGGTCAAGAATAATAACACAGCCAGCACCAATGTACTACAGAGGAGCACAGGCAGCCATAGCTGTATATGGTATCTCAAATGAGGAGTCCTTCGCAAGAGCAAAAAACTGGGTTACAGAACTTCAGAGGCGGGCCGGCCCCATGGCTTAGTGGTTAAGTGCGCGCGCTCCGCTACTGGCAGCCCGGGTTCGGATCCCGGACGCGCACCAACACACCGCTTCTCCGGCCATGCTGAGGCCGTGTCCCACATACAGCAACTAGAAGGATGTGCAACTATGACGTACAACTATCTACTGGGGCTTTGGGGAAAAAAAGGAGGAGGATTGGCAATAGATGTTAGCTCAGGGCCGGTCTTCCTCAGCAAAAAGAGGAGGATTAGCACAGATGTTAGCTCAGGGCTGATCTCTCTCACAAAAAAAAAAAAAAAAGAACCTTAGAGGCAAGCAAGTCCTAACACTGTCATAGCTTTACCAGGAAACAAGGCTGCTCTAGAATAAAAGAGTTGTAGATTTCCAGGAAGCATCGTCCTATGCAAATGATAAGGTCATTATTCATAGAGACATCAGCTAAAACATCAATGAATGTAAATGAAATATTCACGGTAATAGCTAAAACG
Organism: Ceratotherium simum simum; assembly: GCF_057802395.1. Classification (NCBI taxonomy): domain Eukaryota; kingdom Metazoa; phylum Chordata; class Mammalia; order Perissodactyla; family Rhinocerotidae; genus Ceratotherium; species Ceratotherium simum. The sequence goes on along the minus strand of NC_141914.1, from coordinate 27,791,781 downwards.
CTGCCAAAGTAGGAACCACAAAAACCAGGAGCAAATTCTGCCAGAAGAGCAATAGACCTTACTGAGCCCACACAGCCAACCAGCGGTATTGTGGTAACTAAACCTCCAGTTTGAACTAGAGGGAATATTCTTCTGCTTCCTAATGTTAATAACAATGGAACTGGAGCATTGAACCAGCCCAGTCTAACTTCCAAAAAGAAGAGACTTATGATAGAGTCAAGTTTCTAATACAGAATTATTTTAGGTGTTTTGAAGTTAATTTTTAATAACATTCATGTGTCCCTATGACTAATGTCTCAGCAACAGAAGGAGAAAATGAAGCTGTGTGTACACTCGTTTCATTGGAAGGCTGGGGGAATAATTTCTCATCACTAGAGATATATACAAATGACTATCTGGATCCACAATTAATCAGACAGTTCTGTGAAAAAGGCTATGAAAAAGATTTGGAACTTATTAACAGGCTTTCCAAAAACATCCTTTGTTTAGAAAGAGTTTCTAAAGATACTTATACTTAGCTACAGTATTCAAGCAAACCGTAATTTCTCCTAGTATCTATATTTGAAGTATACATTCCATATTTTAACAAATTAGCCACAAGAAAATAATCCCATATCTTCAGGGGAAAAAAATTAACATCAGTGGCATCTAAACTATAGTCAATCCTGTTATTTTTTTAATGGGGTTAAACAAATCAAATGTAACCCTACCTTGTTTCGGGAATATGAAAACTGACACATGCATCTTAAAGAATAGCATTCCCTTCAAACATGTGAGCTCTTCAACAAAAAATGAAATAAACCAGGTGTCTGTGATTCTGTTTAATCACTGGTGGCCATTATACAGGTTTTGCAGTTCAGGGACAGAGAAGGGGCTTTTGTTCCCTTTGGACATAACATAGTCAATGCACTAACAATCATATACATTCCAACTTAATTTTAAATTCAATCTTCAGCGGTACTGTAAGTAGGCTACTGCGTTGTAGTTTCCATATAAGTTTATTACTTTTCTGTATTATTTAAGAGTTGCTTAAAAGTATGCAAATGTATAGTTACTAAAAGAGCTAATTATTTCCTCCTCTCCCCCTTTGAAAGGAAGGGGCTTCAGTTGTTCCTACTACATGGATAGAACCATAATAAACAACTTACTTATAATTTTAACATAAGTACTGTGATATGTTAGTAACAATCTTGCAGCTTGTTTTTCCCAAGTTCATTTTATTTTTATCCGTTGAGCATACTGCACTACCTGTTTTAGGTATTTTCATTATATGAAATCTGACATGTGTCAGAGATGATTTAATCTATTTAAGTGTTGAACTGCTAGCAGAACTTGTACATTCACAGGAGTTCAGAATTAGTAAGGCAAAAAGTTCACCAGTGTTTAGTTTTATATTGAGGTGCTCAGGATGGAATAAAGTGGTTATTATAATAAAAAAAAAATCAATAAAAGACAGACTTCTGGAAAATCCCCCAAAACCTTAAAAACAAACAACATATGTCTAAATAACTGATGTGTCAAATTTCCTTTTGGTTTCAAAAGGAAATTAGAAAATATATTGAACTAAATGAAAATGAAAACAAATATGTCAAAATTTGTAGGATACAGCTCAAGCCCTGCTTAGAAGGAAACTTACAGCTTAGAAAGATACTTACATTAGGAAAAAAGTCTAAAATCAATGACCTAAGGTGCCACCTTAAAAAGCTAAAAAGGAAGAGGAAATTAAATTCAAAGTAAAAAGGAAGGAACTAATAAAGAGCAAATATCAATGAAATAGAAAGTAGACAAGCAATAGAGAAAAATCAATGAAATATTTTCTTTGCAAAGATAATAACATTGACAAATCTCTAGATTGATCATGAAAGAAAGGGAAAAAGCAAATTACCAGTATCAGGAATGAAAGAGGGAACATTACTACTCAACCTCTACATATTACGAGGGCAAGAAAGGACTATTTAAATAATTTTACTCCAATAAATTAAACAACCTAAATAACAGACAAATTCTTGGAAAGAAAAAATTACCAAAATTGACAAAAGAAGAAAGAGAATATCAAAATAGCTCTGTATCTTGTATTTATAATAAAAAAATTTAAAGCCTTCCCACACAGAACACCTCAGGCCTAGATAGCTTTATTGTTGAATTCTATTAAATATTTAAGAAAGAAATAATACCAATGCTACACAATCAAAAAATAAAGAAGGAAACATTCCCCAACTTATTTATCAAGGCTGGCATTGCCCTGACACCAAAACCAGAAAAAGGCATCACAACAAAAGAGAAGGACAGATCAGTATCCCCAATGAACATAGAAGTAAAAATCCTTAACAAGATACGAGTAAATCAAATCCAACAATATTTCAAAAAGATAATACATCATGACCAAGTGGTAGGTTTATTATTGGAATTGTCAAAGTATATACTTCACCATATTAACAGAATAAAGTAGAAAAATCGTATGATCCTCTCATAATAAATGCAGAAAAAGCATTTGAGAAAACCTAACACCCAATCATGAAAAAAACTTCCAGGAAACTAGGAACATAAGAGAACATCCTCAACTGATAAAAGCCATCTACAAAAAACCTAACACAAATATCATACTTAATGGTGAAAAACTGGATACCTTCCCTTTAAGATTAGAAACAAGGCAAGGATGTCTGCTCTCACCACTTTGACTCAACATTGTATTAGAGATTCTGGCCAGTTCAATAAGGCAAGAAAAGGATATTAAAAGCATACAGATTGTCTTTATTTGCAAACCCATGATCATCTATGTAGAATATCCTAAGGAATCTACAGAAAAGCTACAGGCTTTGATAAGTAATTTCAGCAAGGAATCAGGGTACAATGTCAATACAACAGTCAACTGTATTTTTATTACCAGCAACAAACAAGTAGAAATGAAAATTTTAAAACAGTACTCTTTACATCAAAAAACATGAAATACAAGGGGCCAGCCCAGTGGCGTAGCAGTTAAGTTCACACACTCCGCTTCAGTGGCCCGGGGTTCACAGGTTTGGATCCTGGGCGCTGACCAACATACCGCTTGTCAAGCCATGCTGTGGCAGCATCCCATATAAAGTAGAGGAAGATGGGCACGGATGTTAGCCCAGGGCCAATCTTCCTCAGCAAAAAGAGGAGGACTGGCAATAGACGTTAGCTCAGGGCTAATCTTCCTCACAAAAAAAAAATGAAATACATAGGGGTAAATTCAACAAAATATGTGCAAGACTTATACTTTGAGAGTTACAATATTGTTAAGATAAACTGATAAAATCTAAATAAATGTAGATGCCATATTCATGCATTGGAACCCTCATTAAGGTAAACATATCAGTTCTCTACAAATTGATCTAGAGTTTCAACAGAATCTCAATCAAAATTTCATGAAGCTTCTTTGAAGAAATCTATAAGTTGATTCCAAAAGTTACATGGAACCGCAAAGGATCTAAAATAACCAAAACAACCTTGAAAAAAAAAAAAGTTGAAGGACTTAGACTTCCTGATTTGAAAACACCACATCAAGCTACAGTTACTAAGATAGTACTTCACTGGCATATGGATGAACGTACAGATCAGAGGTTGGGAAACTTTTTCTGTAAAGGTCCTAATAATAAATATTTTAGGCTTTATGAGCCACATAAGGTCTCTGTTGCATACTTTTCTTTGCTGTTTTTTTTTTAAATCTTTAAAAATGTAAAAATCATTTTTAGCTCAAGAGTGGTACTAAATACGTCATGTGGGCCGGCCCCGTGGCTTAGCGGTTAAGTGCGTGCGCTCCGCTGCCGGCGGCCCGGGTTCGGATCCCGGGTGCGCACCGAGGCACCACTCCTCCAGCCATGCTGAGGCCGCGTCCCACATACAGCAACTAGAAGGATGTGCAGCTATGACAGACAACTATGTACTGGGGCTTTGGGGGAAAAATAAATAAATAAAATCTTTAAATACGTCATGCACAGGATTTGGTCTGTGGGCTATAGTTTGAACAGAGTGCACAAATAGATCCTCACATATAAGGTAACTAATTTTAAACAAATGTGTCAACGTAAACTTGATGAGGACAGAATAGTCCTTTCACCAAATGATGCTGGATCAACTGGATATCCACATGGAAAAAAAAATAACCTCAATTCTTACCTAACAGCATACACAAAAATTAATTCAAAATGGATCATACCCCATACAACACTTCTGAAAAGAAAATTTCCAAGATCTTGCAATAGGCATGGATTTCTTACAGAGAACACAAAAACCATGAACCATAAAAGAAAAAAATTGATAAACTGGACTCCATCAAAATTAGAATTCTTACAACTCAATAATAAGATGACAAACAACCCAGTTTAAAAATGGACAAAAGATTTCAGTAGACACTTCACAAAGGAAGATATACCAGCAGCCAATAGCATATGAAAAGATGCTCAACATCATTAGTCATCAGAGAAACACAAATTAAACCCACAATGAGATACCACTACCTACCCACTAGAATGTCTAAAATTAAAAAGACTGACCATACTGGGCATTGGCAAGGATGTGGCAGAAACAGAACTCTCATACATCGCTGTTGGGAATATAAGACAGGATAACCACTTTGGAAAACACTTTGGCAGTTTCTTAAAAAGTTCAACACATATCTACCATATACCCCAGCAATTCCACTCATCCATATATACCCAAGCAAAACAGAAACATGTCCACACAAAGACTTGTACACAGATGTTCATTACAGCTTTATTTATCATAGCCCAACACCAGGAAGGAGCCCAATGCCACAGATATGTGAATCGATAAACAAATTTCAGTACTCGGCAACAAAAAGGAAGAAATTACTGCCATGCAGAACATGGATAAATCTCACTGACATAAGGCTGAGTGAAAGAAGCTAGATATCGAAAAGTATATACCATATGATTTAATTTATACAAAATTCTAGAAAATCTATATAGTGACAGAAAGTAGATCAGTGGTTGGCTAGATGTGGGTAGGTGAGGGAGAATAATTGCAAGTAGCACATGGTTATTTCTGGAGATGATGCAAATGTTCTATATTTTGATTGGGGTAGTGGTTACATGCATATATATAATTGTCAAAACTCAATGAAGTTGATTAAAAAAAAACACTGTGAAATAGTACAATTATAATTCATATTTTACCTATAAGAAAACAATGCATTGTGCTTAAAACATCCATGTTACTCTCTTCACAGAAGAATTGTCACCTCTAACTCAAAAAGTGTAGGGAAATTCTTTCAGGCTTTATATAAATACATGATATTAGTTTCTGGTTCTCAGATAATCAATAAATTTATATTAACTCACTGCTCCAAGAACACAGCAATTTCAAGAATTAAACATCAAAAGCAGCTGTCGAGACCTTTTTTTTTTTTTGCTTATATTCTTTCAAGTAGTCTGAGGTAATTTTACAAACAACATTTTATTTTCCTAATAATTTGCATTCATTGAAAGAATTTTGAATAGTATTGGTGGTATTGTTATAGCCTATTTTTGCCCAAAAATATAATTTCTAGTGATGTATGCTAATCATAGAACATGCAAATCAAATCCAAAAGTTCTGTATTAACATCTGAGAAAACAAAAATATTTTCCCTCTTTACAAAAAGAAAGAAAACCAAAGAACTGAGAGACTAATCAACTCATCCAAGAGCCAAGATTCAAACCCCAGTAGTTTTACTTTAAAGCCCACATTCTTAGCCACTATTTCATTCTGTTTCTATACAAGTGGAATATATTTATAATCTCCTTTTTTCTGGACACTATATATATATTTATGAGCACATAATATTTTATAATCAGAAAAAACATATATATTTAAAAAGATAGAAACTCTTCAGGACCTCCTTCCCAGATGACATTCAATCCATTAATCAGAACATGCTGGGGCCGGCCCCATGGCTTGGCGGTTAAGCGCGTGCGCTCTGATGCTGGCGGCCCGGGTTCGGATCCTGGGCACGCACTGACGCACTGCTTCTCCGGCCACGCTGAGGCCGCGTCCCACATACAGCAACTAGAAGAATGTGCAACTATGACATACAGCTATCTACTGGGGCTTTGGGGGAAAAATAAATAAATAAACAAAATTTAAAAAAAAAAAAGAACATGCTGGATGTATTTGTTAATCTTTAGGAAGTCATTCACTAGCTGTACTATCTTCCAGTTCATATTGTTCATCTTGTTCACAAATATAACATGTAAAACTTCGTCAAAAGTCTTGCAAAAAATCATATATACTATAGCTATAGCATTTCTCTGATCCACCTATCTAGTAACTCTATAAAGGAAATAAGTTTGTAATAAATTCACGCTAGTTCCCAGAGACCACCATTTCCTCTTCCGTGTTCACAAACCATCTTTTTAATAAACTGGCCTAGAATTTTGCCCAGAATCTACATCAACTAACTCACTCCCAGATTATCCAAAGATTACAAACAGAAGTTCACTAATCATTAAAGCAAGTTCTTCTACTGAAATGAGATACAGTTCATCAGAGAGAGGAGACTCTCTCCTGGTTTATAAATAAACCTCATTTATAGTAGTAAGGCCCTTTTGTATAATTCCCTTATGTATTCTGCACTTTAGTTTCCTGCTACCAATATCTGCTTGGCCCTTTCCAGACTGGAAGTAATTCTTCTTGACCAAGAAGACAGAAATAAGAGGAGCTAACAAATTCTACTTTCTATAATCTGTTAATGTTTCCTCGCCAGGAAAACCTAGCAGCAAGACTACACTTGCTCTAAACATAACTAAAAAGCCTTACTCATATTTTCTGAAGGCCTCAAATAACTCAGAGATTTCTAGGTTCTGGAGCTATTCTTGCGGGTTCTGTCACTCCATCCTTGGTTTATGTCCTGCTTTTTATCTTCAGAACTTACAAGTGGACAGCTACTTTTGCTGTCCAATAGCCTCTGCAGACACTTCTTTCTTGCTTATTGGAATTACTTATGATTGCATTGTTAAATCTGCATTATTTTGTATCTCCCATTCCTCCTGAGAATACATCCCAATTATCTTCAAGAGAGAAGCTATATACTTGGCATAATTACCCTGACATTGCTTAAAATGTGTCTGGAACTCTGTCAAAAACTCCTTTCCAAAGTGAGTTCCCTCCCAAAATCAGTTTTATTACTTTACAGTCACATCTCCTCTTTGACTGAAATGATACTGCCCAGCTTGATCATCTATGATTATTAATAATAATAGCTAACATTTCCTGGGTATGTACTACGTGACAAGCACAACATTAAGGAGCTTTCCATATAGTATTTTCTGATTTAATCTTTACAACTCTAATGAGGACATATTATCACTATCCAATGTTACTGAAAAGACAGCAAAGACCTAAGTAACTGGACTAAAGCCACATAGATTCTAAATAATAAAGCTACATTTTTAGTCCAAAGCTGTCTGAGTTAAAAACAAACAAAAACCCAAGTTCCTTCTACTATACCTCCTAGCCATTCACATGTAGGCTACTTCTGAAGAGAGAGGAGAGTAAGATGTTTTAGTTTAAGTTTAGTAACTTATAAAATGAAATGATTTTAAAAATAAATGTATCAGAATTTATAAATCAAATATCTGAGAATCATAACAAAGTAATCACCTTGAGAAGCTTTCAAGTTCGGGAAATTTTCTTTCTTTCTTTCTTTTTTTTTTTTTTTGTGAGGAAGATCAGCCCTGAGCTAACATCCGTGCTAATCCTCCTCTTTTTGCTGAGGAAGACCGGCTCTGAGCTAACATCTGTTGCCAATCCTTCTCCTTTTTTTTTTCCCCCAAAGCCCCAGCAGATAGTTGCATGTCATAGTTGCACAACTCTCCAGTTGCTGTATGTGGGACGCGGCCTCAGCATGGCCGGAGAAGCAGTGTGTCAGTGCGCGCCCGGGATCCGAACCCGGGCCGCCAGCAGCGGAGCATGCGCACTTAACTGCTAAGCCACGGGGCCGGCCCTCGGGAAATTTTCTAATGGAACAGTTTCTACAACATTTTATCTTTTAAAAAGATAAAAAGTCTTTTAAATATCTTCAATACTGGAAAATATTTATTTTTGAGGATAATTTCTATTTTAGAAACAGCTTGGTCATTTGAAACCAAGTCTTGTAAATCAGAAATAGTGATTTAGGGGCCAGCCTGGTGGCATAGTGGTTAAGTTCACATACCCCGCTTCAGTGGCCCAAGGGGTTAGTGGGTTGGATCCCGAGCGTGTCCCTACACACCGGCTCATCAAGCCATGCTGTGGCAGCATCCCACATACAAAATAGAGGAAGACTGGCACAGATGTTAGCTCAGGGCCAATCTTTCTCACCAAAAAAAAAAAAATGGTGCTTTAGGGGTGTATAATATCTTAGTACAGTTACACATTGCTAAACACAGGGACATGTTCTGAGAAACGCATTGTTAGGGGATTTCATCATTGTGTGAACATCATAGAGTGTACTTACACAAACCTAGATGGTATAGCCTCCTACACACCTAGGCCATATAGTACTAATCTTATGGGACCACTGTCATATATTTGGTCCATCACTGACTAAACTGTTATTATGCGACGCATGACTGTACTTGAAAACATGGCTTTGGAGTAGGCTAATCCTGAATTTGAGTCAGAGTTCTATCACCCCAACTTCTATTAAATTATTTAAATTCTCTGAGCTCTAGTTCCCTCATCTGAAAAACAAGAAAGGTATCATCTATCTCACAACCATTATGAAGATTAAACAGAATATCGTATATATAGCTTCTGGCATATATAATATATATGCATGGTAAAAAATAAACGTTTGTTTTCTCCTTCTCTTCTCCAGCATTATTTTAATCATTATTTCAAACTGTGAGCCACATATGATAAATCTGTCACTTAAGAAAGCAAGTGATTTTTTCAGTTTATCTGTTTTTCAACTATTGATTTTTTTGCTCTAAATTATATGAAACAGTATTTTGATGTAAGTAGAAGTTGATGGGCAACTTACCTGTGGAAACCATCTTTCAAAACTTCTTGCCTCAAAATAATTTCAGAACAAGTGGCCCTTATGCCTATAAGAACCAAAAAAAATTTTTTAAATAAAATAAGCACTCAATGAAAGAATATTTAAATAATTACAAAATAATTGTTTAGACGTTAGTTACCTGGAAAATCTAACCAACGTAAAAGCAAAACAAAAAATTTTTAAACTTAAGTAATTTGAGCTACATATAAATCTATTTCTAGTATAGCATAGAGGTTAAGTACATTGACTTTGGAGTTAGATTGCCTAGTTTCAAATCCCAGTCTGTCACTTAATAGCTGTGTGAATTTGGGCAAGATAGTTTACTCCTCTACTAGTGGTCATGAGACTTTAATATATGTAAAAGCACTTAGAACAGGGCCTACCACATAGTAAGTTGCTCCACATAAGTGTCTGCTATTAATATTATTTGATTCAGATGATCCCAGGACACCAAAAAGAACAGAATAGCTAAAGAGCCAAGAAATCTCAGTTTTAATCCTAGCTCACTGCAACTGTGTATCAGATACACACTAGCAACTTCTCTACTGTACTATCCACACCTATAAAACTGAGAAGGTGGTACATTTATGCCTTGTGGAGACGCTGAGGGTTTTAAAAAAAAAAAACTAGAGGCTTTTCAAAGGTTCAAAGGGTTCCTTTATAAACTTAGAATAACCAGAAATCTCACTATACTGACTCCATGCAGAATTCAGACATTAAAACTATCACTCAATGTCTGCATCATACAAGTAAATATTCAGTTATTAACGATCACCAACTCCTCCAGGCACCTTGCTACGGAACTCGACTCCATCTTCAAAAGCTGGAAGTGTGTGGGAAGAACATTAAAACACACAGAAAACCAAATACTACTGTATGTTGCTAAGCCCATTACATGTATTCCTGAAAAGATACATGAAAAAAAAATGGAGATGAAAACATTTTAAATATACAAGGAAAGGAAGGAAAAAAGTATGGAAAAAAACTTATTAAATAATATCTATATGACAGATGCTCTAGTTGGGGCTTTCACATGTGTTTTAACTTTCACAACCTAGCAAAAGAGGCAGGCAAAATTATTGCCATTTGTACACAAAAGAAAACTCTGACTTACAAACAGTTACTAACTGGCTCTGGCTCATACAAGTAAGTAAGGGACTGATTTCAAGCAAGATTTGCCTGACTTTTAAAGTCTAAGTATTTCCATTCTCCTAGCTATTTAAAGAAATACTTATTTGCTTTGGAGAAGCATATATAATCTTTTCCCAAATAACTTAGGGTATCTCTTGTACAAATCCAGACGTTTCTTCATCATATTTAACTTTAATGGGGGTGGAGTGGAGAGTAAGAGTTTATATCTACTTCTAAATTAAATTTTAAAAAAAGCTAAAATTAATAGGCTTAAATTCTATCGGGATATACACTAGAGAGTAGTAAACCACTTTTATCTTGGGATGGTAGAAAGGCTAATTTACAAGCACTATTGCAAATACCAGATGATGATTTTTTTTTTTTTTTTTTTTTTTTTAGATTTTATTTATTTATTTTTTTCCCCCAAAGCCCCAGCGGATAGTTGTATGTCATAGCTGCACATCCTTCTAGTTGCTGTATGTGGGACACGGCCTCAGCATGGCCGGAGAAGCGGTGCGTCGGTGCACGCCCGGGATCCGAACCCGGGCCGCCAGCAGCGGAGCGCGTGCACTTAACCGCTAAGCCACCGGGCCGGCCCAGATGATGATTTTTAAGTCAAAAGTACCACTTCAAAACCAAGTTGTTGCATCGAAATTCACCTTCAAGATTTTTCCTCTTAAATGACTTCATTTGGTTATTGTGGCCTGAAGTGGCTCTGGATATTGACCCTTTTTTAACCATAAAATGCCAGTGCTGGAAATCTTGAGAGATCACCAAGTCCAGTTGTTGAAAAATTCTTTTGGGCCTCATAATCCTTTCCTCAAACAAATTTGGAAACCTAATATGTAAACGCTCAAAAGTGCTGCCTTGGTTGACAGATACGAATCTAATATCTTCATTTTACAGACGGAAAAAGCCACCTGGTTTGTACTGACTTTCCTTTCCCTATGAAACATCATCGCTTTATTTTAATTACTACTGCACGTATCCATCTCCTGCACTACACCGCACGCTCCACGAGGCCTGGACCCACAGCACCTAGCACAACACTCCGGTCCACGGACTCCGACCCAAACAAATAAATTCACTCGCCTGCCCAGCCCGGAGTCATAACGAAACGCCAGCCCCAAAAATGTTCGTAAACCATAACTAGTTGTCTTCTCCTTCTCACGCCGCCCGAGTCTCTGTATTCCGGATTGGGATTCTCACACGTCACGGGGCACTGAGGCCTTGCAGGCCCCTGCTGGTCAGAAGCTTCACGCATCCCAAGAGCATCCCAAGACGCTCCACGGGTGTCCTTCCTTTACAACGTTTTAGTGATGGTGCGGCCAGTGCCACCTCTGAACGACCAAGTCCGACTCTCCAGAAACCCAGGAGCTGCCGCAGAGCAATGCGTTGGGGGGTGAGAGGGACACGTGGCCTTTGTCTTTAACGTGCTCCAGCTAGGGTCACCCTACAGTTCTAGGGGTGCGCGCCGGGGTGCAACAAAGCACTTTTGCACACCCCGGAGGGGGCCGGGAGTCGGGACGGCTCCCCAACCCATGGGCCCCCCAAACCCCGCCCTCACTCCGGCAGCCCCGCCCCTCTCCTTACCAGCGTCGGCAGCGAAGGCCGTGGTGGGCGTGCGGGTGAGCCGGGCCGCCTCCCAGAGGAGCAGCCAGGCCACCGCCCGGACGGCCACGGCCGCGGCAGCCAGGACGCCGGAGAAGGCGCACCAGAGACGAACGCGCACACCCCTCACACCGCTCCTGGAGTTTGTGACCCGGACGGGACACTCAGTGCGCGCACGCCGGCCGTCCCACAGTTCCCGGCGCCCCGCAGCCGCGGCCCCTGAAAGTTCCGGCGTCGCGGCAGGCAGCCGTCCTCGCACCCTCGTTTGCTCCCGTCTCCGCCCCGCCCCGCTCGGGGGCGGGGCGAGGAGCGGCGCAGGCGCATGAGGTGCGCCGGCGCTGTTGCTGTGGGGACGGGATTGTGGACCCCCAGCCCGGCCCTGACCCCAGCATGCTGTCCTGGAAGCCGGCTTGCCGAGCTCCCGACCTCCACTTCCGCTTCCAGGTATTTGCGGATCCGGGCCTGCTCCCGGAGAGTGCACCCCACAGTCACGTCTGCGGGGTCGTGGCTGTCGCCTGTCCCTGCAGCGCCAGGCCCCGCCCGGCCTCCAAGTCAAGTGCTTCTCTGTGCACCGCAGTTGGGTGAAAACAACCCCCTCACGGCGGTTTTAGACATTGGCCTGCAAGAAAAGATGCACTTTCTATACTTCTCTTAGGGTAAGAAAGTCAGCCTTGCACTAGTGGGGACGTGAGGGAGAACATCGTCTACCTGTTGGCAAAATCCGTACAATTCTAGGTGCTGTGGGGGATGCTTGGCAAGATGGTGGCAGTCACTGATCCCTGAGGTGAGGAGTATTAATGTCTAGGAGGAAGAGTTAGGTAAATGTGTCGTCTGTCTTCATGAAGCGAATTGAATCTCTAAGTAGGCCCAGAGAGTATCAAGTGCAGGTTGGAGCGGAACAGAGGGCCTGAGGACGGATGTCTCAAAAAGGAAAGATGTCAGAAGATTATCTAAAACTGAAAATCGCAGTATAAGCATGCTATTAAGAAATACTGAGATGAATTTTGGAGGAAACAATTGAAACTGGTTGCCTATGGAGAGGGAAAGGTCAGAGGACAAGAGATTTTGTTATAAACCTCATAGAATTATTTTACATTTTTAAACAATACAAACATTACTTTAGTAAAAATAGAAGTTAAAATTTAAAAAGAAGGAAAAGAGTCTGTAGTCAAAAAACTGCATTATTCAGTATCAGTTGCATAGCTGATTCATAAGTACAGCCATTTGCTTGAGTGTGTGGAATTCACACTGTGCTCAGTACAATCTCCTAGAAAGTTTACTAACAGACCAATTTTTAGAGAGGTGAACTGGGAGTAGTAATTGTTACAAAAATAAATAAATAAGAAGAAAGAGGGGATGGGGTGGGATCATTGCATCAGATCAGAGGCAGAGCACAGTAATTTGAAAAAACAGTTCTTTATATATGATTAATTTTCTAACAGTAAAAATTCTCACATCCAACAATAAGGGGTGAATAATATAGATTATGATATATCCATAGGACGAAACACTTGGCAGTCATAAAAATTTGCATTTTAGTAAAATATTTAATGACAAAAATCACATAGATCGTTAAATTTAAAAGGCAGGAAATAATATGTACAATATAAAAAAACACTGTTGTTTAAAAAAGTGAAACTGTATGCCTAGAAAAAAGACTGGAAGGAATCAGTGATTCTTTTATATATTTTGCCTTCTCCCCCTCCCCCATCACCACCCTTAGTTTTCTACAATGAATGTGTATTAAATAACTATATTCCTATAGTGATTTTGTAGCAGAACTGAGTTTATGAAGATATTGTCACCCTATGTTAGGTTCCTTGACATTTGCAAATCTTCTTGAGAATATCATAATGACATCTAAAGCAGTCCCATAATAAAGTGTATTTTGGCATTGGGGACAGGGAAGGGAAGAGGGAATAGAAAGTATTAACTTGCAAAACAACTGTGTTTCTTGTAACTGAAAAAACATCATATAGTGAGACAAATAAGTTGAAATAAAAGCCATGTAAGCTTTATTGCCTTGTATATGTCGAGGCTGATTCTGCATCGGATCTGCCTTTTTGATCAGACTTCTAGACTGTAAACACGTAGAGGATGTACGGGGGCTGTGTCTTATATTAATACATTGAATTAAACGAGTATGTATAGAATGCCTACTATCTTCCAGGTATTGTGCTGGGATATTGTGGTGAACAATGAATATGTTCCCTGCCCTCATGGAGCATATAGAATAGAAGGGAAGATAAATGATTAGATAAGTACACAACACAAACTCGATGAGTAAAATGATTAGGAAAGTGCAAAGGAGACAGATCTGATCTGGTTGAACCTCTCAGGACATAATGTTTAGGATTCAAAAATTCTTACTACCTTGACATAGAGGATGCTTGTACATACTTGTTTAGTTGGTAAATAAAAGAGATCCTGTAAGTCGATTCTTAGGCTGACGCAGGGATTCATATACAATGTTTGGTTACGAGTACAGTACACTAAGAGGTCCAGACTGAACTGCATTTCCAGGCTCATGTGTGAACAAACCTACACCCCTCAATGAACTAGAGATCCAGCAGACTAAGGATAACCCAAGGCCAAACTGAACTTTCAGGGTAGCTCTTGAAATATTGAGCATGATAGGCTGAGCATGCATCTCTAGAACTGGACTAGAGCCAGATCTGCTGGGGATGAGAGAGGGTGATTTATCCAACACTTAATTTTTTTCCACTTTAGCAGGAAGTCATTATATGACTAACACATCTTCATCAGATTTCCTCTGATTTACCCTGAAGTGTATATGATGATGTGCACTGCCAAGAAATGTGGAATTAGGTTCCAGCCTCCAGCTATTATCTTAATCTATGAGAATGAAATGAAGGGAAAAACTCGCCAGCGCATCATGCCAGTCCGAAACTTTTCAAAGTTTTCAGGTACCTCATATTTTATCTTGCCTATCTTAAATATTCTCTAAATTACTTAATAAGAATGACTTGAGTCTCACGTAATGGAGTGACACGGCTTTCAGAGTTAGACAGATCTAGATTCAAATCATGACTCTTTCAGGGTTAAATTATTTACTCTCAGTGAGCTTCTGTTTCCTAATCTGTAAAAGGAAATTGATAATCCCACCCTTTCAGAATTGCAGTGTGGGTTAAATGAGATAGCATTATTCAATAATATTAATTCCCTTCGCTCCCTCCAAATGTGTTTTTTGTTTATAGTCTTGCTATTTTCTTAGTACCAGTTCTAATATCTAAAGCTGTAATACTGCTTTTTCTTCTCAGACATTCTCTCTAGTTGAAAGTGTTTAACATCTTCTCAAAGTAACTTTAAGTTAAGGCAATCAAAAATACATCCCTCTTTCCCCCACCACACTCACAGCTCAATATAAAGGAATAGTTCTGCAAAATAATTCATTCCAAAAAAGCCACTTAGCTACTTGGCTGTAATGGCAGATAATGCTTTCAGTAGTTTGTGGTGTATATGTTGTGTGTGGTATATAGTTTTGTTACTCTTTCATAGATTGCAGCAGAGCTGCTGAACAATTAAAGAATAATCCACGACACAAGAGCTACCTGGAACAAGTATCCCTGAGGCAGCTAGAGAAGTTATTCACTTTTTTACGAGGTTACATGAGGGGCCAGAGTTTGGCAGAAACAATGGAACAGATTCGACGGGAAACAACCGTTGATCCTGAGGAAGACCTGAACAAACTAGATGACAAGGAACTTGCCAAAAGGAAGAGCATCATGGATGAACTTTTTGAGAAAAATCAGAAGAAGAAGGATGATCCAAATTTTGTTTATGACATCGAAGTTGAGTTCCCACAGGATGAGCAACTGCAGTCCTGTGGCTGGGACACAGAGTCAGCTGACGAGTTCTGATATCAAAAACTCAAAAAATTTATTGAGCCAGCAGAAAATCCATGTTTATGCAAAGAATGTAGATTGGTTCTAGAAAAATCTGTAAAGAACACTAAATGTACATGTCGCGTCATATTTGGATTGAGCGTGTTACTTTTCAAAACCAGGACATGTATAACATTACTGTGTAGGTGCATGAGGAATATAGGAAAAACCGAATATAGGAATCTGCCTTTAAGGAGCTTACAATCTAACTGGAAGATAAGTCAAAAACTTGTGAAGAGCTAATTAACAGTATTAGGCAGCAAAAAAATTAGAGCCAAATGCTTGATAAAGGTTAAAGAGGGTCAGAGCCTAGATCACTGTGGGGTAGAATAGTCGGGGAAGAATGTCCTGTAGTGGCAAGACGGGAATTTGCCCAACCCTTGAAATGGTATTATTTGGATAGAAGGTTATAGAGGATTCCAGATGAGAGAAATTGGAAGAAAAAAAAAAGGGACGGGGGGGTTGGTAAAGAGATAGGAATTAGAACATTTTATTTGAGGAACAGTAAGCAAATTATAGTTTGATAAGATTGGAGGACATAGTTGGTTACCAGGGGATTATCTTGTATACCTTATGTCTTTATCTGTATTTAACTCTGGAGTAGAAGAGTACCCCTGCAGAATGCCCTGCAACTGCAAGGGAATGTCATTTGATGGACAACAGGGGAATGCTGCCCCTCCGGTATCAGGAAATATATACGAAAGACATTCTGAAACCCTGAACCTCTTCCCGTAAATAAGAGGTTTGTTTGTAAAATGGGAAATCTGCCCATAATAAATGAACAATAGGTACTGCCAGTTTAGGCCTATTCGTGAGTTTGGATCTACAAAGAGAAGGTCTTTGTTGAATAAGGTTATGTGTGTACAAATATACCTTTCTTCTTATTAGAATATTATTTAATTGGTAGAAATCCTATCTTTTCTGCAAGGAAATTATTACTCAATAAATAAAACTGTAAAAATTATTCACTCTTTCTCCCTGTCACACCCTACTCTCTTTACCATTAAAAGCCGCATTAAAGAGATCGTTCTTACAGTGATATCACCAGGGACTTAAGACAGTTGTGTCTCGTATGTATATTTGCCAAAGGTAGCAAAAGAATTTTCAAAATTGGAGATCCTTCCATATCTACGTAGTATTCCACTGTATAGATGTAGATATATTTTAAAAGTTGACCTTAGGTTGTTTTCCCCTTTCACTATTACAGCCAATACCCACAGCAGATAACCTTGTATAGTCTCTATTTTGCACATGTGCAAGACCATAAATAACGCCTAGAGAGGAATTGCTGGGTATGTGCGTTCTAAATTTTAATAGTTACTGCTAAGTTGTCCTCCAAAGAGGTTCATCCATTCATTCGTTCATTCAGTATATGTACTTAATGAGCAACTACTAGATGCTCAGCCTGTACCGTTCTAAAGTCTGGGAATACAGCAGTATGCACAACAAAGTTCTTGCCTTTACAAGGTTTACAGTCTAGTTGGAGTGGGGAGACAAACATAGATACATAGGATAATGTCATGTGATAAGTGCTCAGAATTAGAAACAGTAAAAAGAATGCCGGAGGGGATGGGAGCCACTGTTTTCAATGGGTGATCGGGTGACATTTGAGCAAAGGCCTGAAGGAGGAAAGCAAAAATTGATGTGCATTTCAGGGGTAGTGGAGAAAGGTGAGTGCATGGCTCCCGGGGCTGGAGTGTGCTTGACATATCTGAGGAAGAGCAAGGAGGCCAATGTGGCTAATACAGATTGAGCAAGAGGAAAATGGTAGGAGATGAGGTTGGTGATGAGTACTTGCACGGTACTTACCATGAAGGTTGTACCAACTTAAACCATCAGCAGTACATGAGAGTACCTATTTCCCCATATGCTCATCAACAGAGACTGTTACCAAACTTGTTGATCTTTGCCAATTTTATAATTTAAGAATGGTGTCTTATAGTTTTAATTTGCATTTCTTTTATTATGAGTGAGACTAAATATCTTCATACATTTAAGAGCCATTTTTTATGATATAACTGTTATGTCCTTCTTCTGTTGGGTTACTGGTCTTTTTCTTACTGATTTATAAAACATTTTTTATTAAGGAAAATAGTCCTTGGTCTATATATGAGTTGCAGATATTTCCACCTTGTCATTTGTTTTTTGACTTTGTTTATGATATTTTTTCCAGGCAGATTTTTTTTTTAGTCAAATTGATCAATGTTTTTCCCTATGCATTTTGTGTCATATAGAGAGAGGCATTCCTCACTCCAAGATGTTTTCAGTATTTTTTTGGGTATAAGATGTGAGATATAAGTCTAACTTTACTTTTCTCCAGATGCCCATCCAACTGTCCCAACACCATTATCTATTGAATTACCTATCTTTTCTCCCATTGATTTGAAATGCATCCTTTATCTTATACCAAGTTCCCATATGTATCAAAATAGTTATCTTTTGATTATGTTAATATCTGCAGCACCCTTCCCAATCCATGCTTTTTTAAGGTTTACTGAGCACATCTCATGTGTTCACTAAATTAAGAGCTATAGAAAGATACAAAATGGGCCATAACTTTTGCCTTTGAGATCTTAACACGGTTTAGCCAAAGCAACAAAACTAGCGTATGTGAGACAGAGGTACTGACTATAATTGGAGCAGAAGCGAGAGATAATATGAGCTGAGCAGTTGTGCTTTTTTCTCCATGTATCTTGTCCAAAGCTAACTCTTTTGCTGAGCTCTTTAAAATTTTTTTCCATTATAAAATTAATACATATTTAATATTCATTATTTTTATAATTTAGACAAATACCAGAGTGTAAAAGTGAAATGGGAAAATTCTCCCCTCACCTTCTCTCCATTCGCACTCTGCAGAGAAATTGGCTTCCCTAGAGGACTCTGGATCCCATCTTCTTTTGTGACCTTGCTTCATCAATTATTCATCTCTTTCTATGCCCATCTTTCTCATTTTCAGCTTCGTTCTTTGCTGGCTCATTCTCTGCCGGCTGTAAACATATGTAAGACCCTGCCGTATTAAAACAAGAAAACACTTGACATCTCCTTGTCTTTTCCTAATACAGCATCTAACCAAATTTTAGCTCATCTAGTTGTTAGGTAAATCTAGCCCTTGCCACCCCCACTCACCTGCCTTGCTCTAAAAGCAGATCTGGCTCTAGTCCAGTTCTGGAGATGCATGCTCAGCCTATGAAGCTCAATACTTCAAGAGCTGCCCTGAAAAAAAGTTAAAGAAAATAAAGGAGAAAATCTTCGTGGCATTGGTGCCTTAGTCAGCTCAGGCTGCTATAACAAAATACCATAAACTGGGTGCCTCATAAACAACAGAAATTTATTTCTTGTAGTTCTGGAGACTGGAAGTCTGAGATCAGGGTGCCAGGCTGGTGGGTTTCTGGTGAGAACCCTCTTCCAGGTTGCAGACTATTGACTTCTTGCAGTATCCTCACATGGTGGAGAGCAGACCCCAGCAAGCAAGCTCTCTCCTGACTCTTTTAAGGGCATTAATCTCATTCATGAGAGCTCCACTCTAATTGTCTCCCAAAGGCCCCATCTCTTAATACCATCATATTAAGGAGTAAGGTGTCAACATACAAATTTGGGGAGGATATAAACATTCAGTCCATAACACTTGGGTTAGGCAAAGAGGTCTTAGAATTGACACCAAAAGCATGATCTATTAAAGAAAGAAATTGATATATTGGACTTCATTAAAATTTTAAAATTTTGTACTCCAAAGACAACATCAAGAACAAAAAAAGACAATCCACAGACTAAAAGGAAATATCTGCAGATCATATATCTGAAAAAGGACTTGTATCCAGCATATATAAAGAGCATTTACAACTCAGTAATAAGAAGAGAAAGAACCCAGTTTAAAAGTGAGCTAAAGATTTGAATATACATGTCCCCAAAGAAGATATGCAAATGATTGATAAGCACATGAAAAGATGCTCAACATTACCAGCCATTAGGGAAATGCAAATTAAAACTAAAATGAGATCCTACTTCACACCCGCTAGAATGTCTATAATAAAAAAAGATAATATGTATTAGTGAGGATGTGGAGAAATTGGAACCGTCATGCATTGCTGGTGGGAATGTAAAATTGTACAGCCACTTTGGAAAACAGTTTGGCAGTTTCTTAAAAAGTTACACATAAACTTACTGTAGTACCCAGCAACTCCACCCCTAGGAATCTACACATGAAAAATGAAAACATATGTCCACCCAAAGACTTGTACTTGAATGTTCATAAAAGCATTATTCATACTAGCCTAAAAGTGGAAACACTCCAAATATCCGTCAGTTGGTGAGTGGAGAAACAAAATGTGCAATATCCATACAGTAGAGTACTATTCCACAATAAAACATTATGCTAAGTGAAAGAAGCCAGACACAAAGGACTACATATCAGATATCCATTTATATGAAATAGCCAAAAAAGGCAACTCTGTAGAGAAAAGCAGATTAATGGTTGCCTGGGGTTGGGGCTGAGGAATGGGAATTGACTGCAAACGGGCATGAGAGACATTTTGGAGGTGATGGAAACACTCTAAAACTGGATTGTGTGATGTTTGCACAATTCTGTAAATTCACTAAAAATCATTGATTTGTGTACTTAAAAACAGGTGAATTTTATGGTATATATATTGGGGTATATAAGTTATACGTCACTAAAGCTATTAAAAAATAGGAAATAGAATCAATGTCTACAGATCATTTGTTCTAAGAATGAACAAGAGGGGGTCAAAGATACATGTAAAACCTCTTTGAACCCAAAGAGAGATGGAGACTGAAAAAGGTTGGAGAAGGGACCGAATAAATGCATTCATTCAGTAAACAATTTTTTTTTATTTCTTTATTTTTTCCCCCAAAGCCCCAGTAGATAGTTGTATGTCATAGCTGCACATCCTTCTAGTTGCTGTATGTGGGACGCAGCCTCAGCATGGCTGGAGAAGCAGTGCATCGGTGCGTGCCCGGGATCCGAACCCGGGCCGCCAGCAGCGGAGCGCGTGCACTTAACCACTAAGCCACAGGGCCAGCCCAGTAAACACTTTTTGAGTATTTACTCTGTGGAAGCTCCCCAGGACATCTGGAAAGGGACAGCTTTAAAGACAAGAGAAGACTGATATAATCCATTATGATGCCAGGGGCAGGTTAAGGTTTATGATTTCAGCCTTCTCCCTAATGAACCAGGCAGAGCCATCTGGTTATAATGAGCCTGAGGAGGCGTTAGGGGAAAGAGTGAGGAGATAGGGTGAAAATGAGACGTGAGCAGAAAGACCGTTGTTCAGATGGAAGGGTGAGGTTGGATGAGTTCAACACAGATGGAGAAAGCAGACTGGGGGGCGTCAAACGAAAATCTACAATCTAGGAGTACAAACTAAAAAGGATCCACCCCATCCTCACTTCCTCTCCCCTAAAAACAAAGTAACAAAAGAACTTCCCATGGTCAAATTAACAATCAGCCTTCAAGCTAAAAAATTTGGGCTTTTATGGCTATAAAGTCCTTCTGTCAATGGTTCACCATTTCACACTATAGCAGATACTGTTGATTACTTACCCAACATCCTTTTCCCCTTCTTCATTGCCTGGAGAAGCCCAACATTGTTTGTTCAGGTATAACCCCTCCCACATAAGTCTCAGATCCAGAGGCAAATCCTGATTGTTCTCAATAAATCCCAGTGATTCCATTTTGTTATCTATGATTGGTTTAGAGATGGGCATGTTACCTAGTTCTAGCCAATGAGATGTGAAGGGAGATGTACGAGGACTTGTGAAAAAGGTGTTCTCTATTTGTTGGAGGAAATAAAAGTCCCCTCTATTTCCTGGACAAGGTTGTATCTGAATGTGACACTTGGAAATACTGCAGTAAATCTGTGGCCAGCCTAAGGATGACGCTAAACATTAATGAGGGCAGAACAAAGTGAATAACAGAAAGATGGAGCCAGAGCCCTGGCATACCGCACCTGAGCCTGCCCTACCTTTGGACATTTTGTTATATGAAATAATAAATTTCCCCATTTTTAAGCCAATTTAAATTGATGTTTTTCTGTTTTTGCAGCCAAAATACTTGTGACTATTAACAAAGGAACAAGCCTCTTCCACTGGCCTCTTCCTTTTCTGGACCCAATATGGACTATCGGAGTTTCAAGGATAGGTCCAGAGTCCCCTGGGAAGAGATTGATACAGTGGACAGAGCAAAGCATAAGGGATTGAGGAAGCCAGGCAACCGGCAAAGGCAGCGCAAAGCAGTGGACCTTGGAACCCAAGGGTGGAGGGAGTCCCGTGGAGCCAGGAGGGAGCTGAGTCAAATGGGAGGGGCTGAGCAATGACAAGTACCAAAAAGGGTGGCACCAGAGGGCAGGGCAGGCAAGTTGTGACAAGTGAGCTTGGGAGAACACAGATAAAACAATTGGGTCAGAGAAGGGAAATGCTGAGTTAAGAGATCTCAGAAGTTTAGCAAGTCCTGGCGGTGATGAGATGCAGCATCTGAACTTTCCAGATCAAGACTGACAGAGAGAGAAGTCCATAAAATCAAAAACGTTATGGAGTCTTGTGAAACTAAGGAGTCTGGAGGAGCAATAGCTCAGATGTTGAAAGATCCTGGGAACACTGATGAGGGGCAGAGGGGAGAAGATAACCAGCCATATCCTAAAATCATTTTAGGTATAAAATGCTTACTATGGTTTTGGGCAACTCCATCAATAATTTGAAGAAGAAAATGTAAAAGGATGAAATTAATAGTAGATGTTTAGAAAGAGGGAGAGAAAAAATACGGAGGAGAAAAGTAATAAAAGATTAGAGGGTTTGATTTTTTTTTCGAGAAAGTCAGAAAAAAGTTCCTATACGTACTCCACCAAAAGCAAAAAACCAAACAAAAAATTGGCAGTACATGTTCAAGACAGACAGGATATTCTTTAAATTGCTGCTTGTTCCTTACCTAAATATGGACACCCTAATGTATGATTATGGATCCAGGAACCTTTCAGTTTCTGGCAGGAACTCTTAGGTTAGCAAATTCCATTCGGGCTGCCTTCTTGACCTTGACTTTGTTAACAGTAGCCTTATGTCACTGAGACAGCAAAATTACCATATGCCTCGATACTTAAAAGGAAATTTTAACCAGAGCCAAGCATCTTTCATCACTACTATTAAATATTTGTTGATTCCATTGTCCCGCTTCCCAGTTATCAGATACTGGGTACTACGTAATTTTCACAGTTTTGATCCGATGCATTCTCCATCGACAAGAAACTTAGAGGTATCCATTATTTCGGATAATGAACCACAGAAATAGAATGGATAAATTAAAATCCTAACGTAATCCTTAAAGTTCATTTTATCCAAACTTTCACTCTCTTTCCTCATTTTATCTCTTTTCCTTCCACTCTGCATCAAACACTCTCACCCTAAAATTAGAGTTATCAACATAACAAAAGAAGTTTTGAGAGATTTATGTTTTCTCTCTCTCATATCCACTGTTTACTATTGGAGAAGTACTAATACACTCCAAAACAGGGGAAAGACTAACAGGAGAAATATATAAACTTTATATTAAAAAATATAAAATTTATGTAAAATATGTATATGGAAAATATATAGACTTGTTAAGAAAAAATATCCAAAACTTACAAATAAAGCAAAAGATGAGGGCCACACATCTTTTCAATATTTTCCTGCAGCATTGTTTAAAAGCTTTCCCACGGATTACTTAATTTTCTAGGACAATGTATCTGTGTTTGACTTTGCTGTTTACTATTTGATTAGAACCCAGACACTGTGCAATTACGTGTTAACCTGAAAATTTCTGTCCAGTAGAAAAGATAACCTATAGGTTTATTTGCCTATATGACATTAACCACTTTTGTATCTAACCTAGCCATCTTATTCTATCATTCCTTTGTGAAAGCCTATAAAACTTAGTTCTTCAAAATACTTTTTGAACCAGCTTTACCCTTCTTATTAGTCTCCTTCATCAATGAGTTAATAAGTCAGGTGTTCATCTTATATTGGTATGAGAGGTTTTAACTTTGAAAATTATACTTTGACATCTGATAGCCCATATGATAAAAGGATTAACATCTTTTTAGTCTTTGGGGGCATGCTTTTGATATGATGGGATGACATTTTGAACTTCCGACTTTTTGACATTGCCACCTATGAGAGGAGCTGGGAACAGGAAGCAGGAAAGGGTGGAAAGCTTGAGGCAAAAGAGAAAGAGGCCAAGTTGAGAAGTCAGACAAATAAAGAACGATTGCCATATGAGGGGTTACCCACCTTTGAGTCCCCGCTGGCCCAAGCCAGCAAGCTGTGTCACTATCTTGCTGACACCACCTCTGGGCACGCACACCCGAGCACTGCCAAGTTAACCAGTGGGACTCCAGAATAGGCAGCAATCTGGTTGGAAATGTTGGAGGTAGGGGTAGTAGCTGGAAGAATTGTCTTGAATACATATAGCAAGGGCATCGTGCATCTTAAAGTCCCTCCCAGCTACTCCTTGGCTCTGTCATTACTTACAGCCATAGGTTGATCTTAAGGGAACTAGGATAGTCAACTATGGCTGCTGAAATACAAAAGAAAAAAACTCCACTACCATCAGAGGGCAGTATTTGTTTTTTCAATTTATCAATTTTTCAATTTAAAAGGTAACTTTGGCTTGGTACTGGAAGGATGTTAGTAATATTTTCTTAAAATTTAAACAATGTGCCCACATCCGCATCTAGGGTGAGAGCTGGGGTGAGCCTTGTTCAGCTTTTACATTATTTTTAAATGATCTTTTTTAAATGCTAACTTTTCTATAAGTCATACTTAGATTCATTCATTTTAAGCACTTAACATGTGCCAAGCGCTAGTCTAGGTAACAGGGGTACAGAGGAGCACAAGGCAGACAGGACCCTGCTTTCATGGAGCTCACATTTCAGTGGAAGAAAAAAGTAAGAAAAACATCATATGATCATCAGTGCTGTGCAGATGAATTAAAGTAGGGTGATATGGGGTTAATCCTTCACTTAATCATCATTCCCTCCTGCAGAATCTAAAAAGGAAGACAAGGAAAAAATTCTGTCAGCCTGATAAAGCCACGAGTGCAAATGCCAAGGTCACCTAACTAAAACACCTGTATGATCAAGTTCCATTTCATAGCACTATATGCCCAACAAGCTTTATTTTTAAAATCCAACTTCATCTTTTTCTAGCTGTTTTCAATTTTTGTCCACTCCTATGCCTGACTTCATTTTCTTCAAAAAGCTGATGAGATGTCACCCTAAGGAGAAGGAGCCAGGAGTTAGTTTTTCTCCCTCTCTTTGATCCAAGCCTTTCAGCCACAGCTGGGCCCAAACCTCCTTTAGGACGGTGGGGTGGAGCTGACCTGGCTTGTGTGCGTAGGAGCATCTGTATGCTCGGTCATGACTGGCACAGAGCCCTCAAACAATGGGATACCTTCACCTTCGGCCCTGCTCCTCAGTTTCCTCATTTGTAAAATGAGATATTAATACCTGTTTTCCCTGGGCCAGTGTAAAGATCAAATAAGATTGTGTATGCATAGTACAGTATCGGCAAGGAGTAAGTATACAATAAGTGGAAGTTTAAAAAAAGGTCTCTCGCCACCACCTCTCTCCTAGGCCCCAGATATATGTTAGCGGTCTTCCAGATGTACAGAAGTGACACTAAAATTCACAGCACCTAAGGCTGGGAAGTAATAGCCCATTGAACAGAATCAAGATTTTACAGTATTTTGAGAGCATGGACTAAAACCAACAGGATGAAATTTTATGGAGATAAAAGCAAAGTCCAGCACTTAACATTAAGAAATATCAACTGCAGCAGAACAGGATGGGAACGAATTCACTTAATAGGAATTAACATGAAACAGAGGGGGCTTAATTGACAGCAGATTCAGTATGAACAGACTGTAGAGTGGCCGCCAAGGAAGCTAATGTAATCCCACATGCACTAATTGATGTTTAATGTCCAGATCAAGGGATGGAATGGCCCCACTGTACGCTGCCCTGGCCAGATCCTGTCTGGAGCCATGTTCCCTTTCAGCAGCCTCATTTTAAGAGAGACATTGACAAAATGGAATATGTCCTGCAGAGAGTGACCATGTCACATGAGAATCTTTTGGAAGACGTGATGAAGTTTTTGCCTGGAAAAGAGAAGACTGCTCTTAATGGATATTTATTTAAGGACCTTTCACATAGAAGAATGTAGCTGTATGTCCAGAGGGAAAAACTAGGCACACTGGGTAAAAGATTAGGGAGCAGCTCTCACCTCAGTAAAAGGAAGAGCTTTCTAAGGATCAAAGCTTCCAGCAACAGGAAGGATGATTTTGTGAAGTAGTGATCTGGCCGTCCCTGAAACAATCTAGCAAGGCACTGGATGGGAGGTTAACCAGGTCAGTGTTTTTCAAACTTCTGTCTATGGAGCAGCGTCTGAGAGAGCCAGGGTAGGGGTGGGGGTGCAGAATGGTAATTGTTCCAGAGTGACAGAAAGGACAGAGGCTAAGGAGGTGGAACTGGACCCCGAATTTAACCATAACAGCTCAGTTCTTATGTTTTTAAGTTTTCCCCATTTCAGAGTTCTGCTTGAGATATTTGTTAAGGGCTGTGTACTAAAATCAAATTTTGAAAACCATTGGAGATGATGGCTTTCTCACCAACTCAGGTGGTGACACAACACCCCTTCTCTTAGGCCCATCACTGTTAGAGAGCACTCTAACAGTCTAACTCTCAGAGAGCACTCTAGAGCAGAGACTAAATAAGTCTGAGCTCTGTCTGAGCTCAACCACTTCTGGGCTTTCTAAATGGTCCTCTCCCTTCCCTTAAAAAAAAAATGCAGTCTTAGTCTTTCGCTTGGTAGCCCTTGAGTCTCTAAGGCCCAATAATCCGCTGGATACCTAGCATTACCTTTAAGCCTTTCTTCACATGCACCCTCTTTGGTTTGCCTCCTCATGCAGGCCTTCCTCCTGTCCTGCCTCCTCCATCAGTCTCCCCCTCTGTGGGAAAGTCTTGCCCCTGCATCCAAGGGGGAGAGAAATCCTGGGACCACGTTTCAGTCAGAACTCTAGCCCCAGACATCTGTCCTTCCGCCCCAGCAGGCCTTCCAGGAGACACTTGACCCGAGCAGACCCTTGGAGGGCAGCTCGCCAGGCAGCAGGATCCCTTCCTGTGAGCTGGACTTTCCCAGCCACCACAGGCTTGAGTTCTCTCCACCCCATTGAGAACCTCCTCATCCCTGCTGTTTAAATCAGAGCTTCCCAAACCAGGCTTCCCTTTATAGTTGTCATAAAAAGTTAAACAGCTTTTTAAAAGTATAGACTCAGTCACTCCTCAGATCTCCTGAATCAGAATCTCCCAGGGGGGGGATCTAGAAATCTGGATTCGGAACAAGCTTCCCCAAGGGACCCCATCTGGGAACCGCTGGTCTCTACCACTCACTTTGGCACTGAGTCCATCCTTCCTCGTATGATTACCTTCTTATTTACGCATCCTGTCTTTCCCTAAAGAAGGGTCGTGGGTCACTTGGATTTGTTCCTCCATTTCATACCACCAGGTCCAGATTGCAGCAGCTGACAATGGGGTGAAGCATGAGTTACAATTGGACTCCCCTCTACTTGCTTTATATCTCCCAAGACTTTTGGTTGCAAAAGTGGTTCTCAAACTTCTGTGTGCATAAGACTCTCCTAGAGGACTTGTTAAAACACAGATTGCTGGGCCCCACCCTTAGAGTTTCTGATTCAGTAGGTCTGGAGTGGGCCTAAGAATTTGCATTTCTAACAAATCCCCTAGACTGCACTTTGAGAAACACAGCGCTGGACTCTTGCTTTCTTTCTTTTTTATTGTGGATGGTCCTGTTTCTAATCTACAATTCCCTTTTGTTCATATTGACTCCAATAAATTCCATATTGTCTCTCTGTATATCGGCCTCTCCTCTTACAATAACATTATTTCTGTGAGATTCAGGTATACTATGGCCTTCAATTTTAAACCTTCCCGGTGGTGCAGCAGTTAAGTTCCCGTGCTCTGCTTTGGCGACCTGGGTTCACAGGTTCGGATCCCAGGCACAACTCATGCACCACTTGTCAAGCCATGCTGTGGCAGGCGTCCCACATATAAAGTAGAGGAAAATGGGCACAGATGTTAGCCCAGGGTCAATCTTCCTCAGCAAAAAGAGGAGAATTGGCAACAGATGTTAGCACAGGGTTAATCTTCCTCACAAAAAAAAAAAAAAACAACCTTCCCATAACCCCTGGTTCTGTGGCCATTAGTCCGTGGCCCAGGAGTTCACCCTCACAAGGTGCTATGCACTTAGAAGGCGTTCTTGCTGAAGAAATTCAGAGAACAGAAGGATTAGTGTAGGCTTGTGCAACTCAGAAAGCTTCAAGAAAGGGGTCAGATTTCAGTTCATCCTCAAAAGGCGATTTGTGTATTTAGAAGGGAGAGAAGAGAGCATTTCTGACAAGGGAACCATACTGCCAGTGCCCCCTGAAAACAGGAGCGTACATTGGGACGACACTGAGGAAACAGACTCACCCCGGAACACACATCTCTTCAATGAGGTGGTGACGTCTGTCATGGGAAGGCATCCTGTCTGTTGCCAGAACTATTATAACTTATTAAGTGCAATCAGGCGCACTGGAGGCAAAGTGATATTGATTTTGTTGTTTCAGGATATTAAGCTGTTCAGGAGGCCCAGGGTAGCGGTGCTCTGTGGGCCGGGCAGGGTGGTCATCCCTGTCAAAGGAATGAGCGTGTGTGCTCCTTAGGCCCAGGATAGATAATTCCACTTCTCCTTTCTCTGGAAAAAGCCCCCACCCCTGCAGGGTGTGGCAAGAGCCGACCTGAGGAAGAAGCTTTGCTCAATAGGAAATGAGCTCTGATGGCGAAACGACGAAGCCCTGCAGGGCTTCACTTGATGGTTTTGAATTACAAACAGAAAAGAACATGTAAAAAGTGAACATTTGAGTGGAAGATTGGAAACAAGCCAAATATCCATCAATAGGACACTGGTTAAATATATCATGGAGTGTCCATGCTGTGGCACTCTGTGAAGCCCAGAGGAAAAAGGGGGTAGACTAGAGACCTGGAAATACCTCCAAGTTACATGATTAAGTGAGAATCACAAGTTCCAAATAGTGAGTATATTATAATCCCATGGTTTAAAAAAGATATTTCTAGGGGCCAGCGTAGTGGTTAAGTTTGCAGGCTCCGCTTCAGTGGCCCAGGGTTTGAAGGTTCAGATCCTGGGCACGGACCTGCACTGCTCATCAAACCATGCTGTGGCGGCATCCCATATACAAAATAGAGGAAGATGGGCACAGACGTTAGCTCAGGGCCAATCTTCCTCAGCAAAAAGAGGAAGATTGGCAATAGATGTTAGCTCAGGGCAAATCTTCCTCACAAAAAAAATAATAAAGGGCTGGCCCCGTGGCTTAGTGGTTAAGTGAGTGCGCTCCACTGCTGGCGACCCGGGTTCGGATCCCGGGCTCGCACCGACGCGCTGCTTGTCCGGCCATGCTGAGGCCGCGTCCCACATACAGCAACTAGAAGGACCTGCAGCTATGACACACAACTATCTACTGGGGCTTTGGGGGGAAAAATAAATAAATAAAATCTTTAAAAAAAAAAAAATAATAATAAAATAAAATTTAAAAAAAGATATCAGTAAAAATTCTTGAAGGATGATCACAAGGTAAATGTTAACAGTTGTCTGTGGAGAGGGGAGTGAGGTTAAAGTGGGAGGGGAGAAGCTTAAGTGGGATTTTTTAATTTTTAAAAGTAAATTTCTGAATGATTTAATTTTTTTACACATCATTGTAATAAATACTAGCTATTCTTTACTAAGTGCCAGACACTATTCAAGGTGTTTTAGACCTATTAACTTACATAATCCTCCCAATAAACCTATGGAGTAGGTATTATTAATTTCCCCCATTTTATGAATAAGGAAACTGAGGCACAGAGCTGTCGAATAGCCTGCCCAAAGACACACAGGTAATAAATGGGAGAGCTGGGGTTTGAACCGAGGTTGTCTGGCTCCAGAATTTGTGCACTAGACTCCCTCACTATTACGTCTCTCAATGGACTATGCTGGTCCACTGGATGTTAACTGTAAATGTAATATGATCCCAACTAAAAACCAAACTATATGCACAGAAAAAAATGGAATTTGTCTCTAAAGCTGTTCCTTTAAAACACCGATCCAAAGATTCACTCTGAATTCCAGCTCAGATGGGATAATTCAGGCTGGAAACAAGTCCTTTCAGAGCACAAGGAAAGCCTCGCTTCTCTCCCCTACCCCAAACTGTCAGTTAACATTTTTTGATCAAGGGCTAAATGTTTTTACCACCCAAATAGAGATAAGATTTAATATGCAAATATCTCTGCTATCTGGAATTTAATTGTATAAATCTCTGACAATACTATTAAGGTGTAAATGGCAATTATACACAAAGAGCAGGTTGTGATAGGGGAAGGGAAAAGGGGCAGGAAGGAGAGAGCCCGAGAACACCATAGGGTTCATATGTGGAAGGCTGGAAGTGGCAGATTATCACATACCAGCTATTAATGACACTGCTTTACAGTGATACAAGCCTTACCTTGTATAAGCGCTTGCCCACGTATTTTACACATTCGATCCTTCCTATGAGCTAAGGAAGACAGATATACCCATTCTACAGATACAGAAACTACGGCTCAGGAGACTAT
Organism: Ceratotherium simum simum; assembly: GCF_057802395.1. Classification (NCBI taxonomy): domain Eukaryota; kingdom Metazoa; phylum Chordata; class Mammalia; order Perissodactyla; family Rhinocerotidae; genus Ceratotherium; species Ceratotherium simum. Next base: position 27,761,425 of record NC_141914.1, on the reverse strand, counting down.
GGCTTGGTAAATTACCAAGTTGGAGCTGGAACTCAAAACGCCTAATTCTCCTTCCAGGACTTTTGAACCTCACCCAGATACCTCAGCCACATCACAACCTTACCCAGCGCTAGGCCTGAGTTGGCATCAGTGGGAGAAAGTGTAGCTGACCAAAGATCCAGATGTTGAGGGTAGCAAGGGGGCCCTGGCCAGGACCCACTGAGGGATGCCCAGGTGGATAACAGAGCAGGAGCCCTGGTCAACCAAGAGGCAACACGAGGGTGCCAAGGTCACAGGTTGGGGAAAAGGCCCTGGGGCTGGCCCCAAGTCTGCCAAGGAGCAGGGCAAGAGTTGGTTTTGGCATCTGTATGCCAGGACTTTGCTCCCACCCACCCCCATTTCTAGGATCTTCTTCCTACTCCTTTCCCTTCTCTCTTTGCTTCCCTCTCCCACTCCAACTCCAAACTCACATTTACAGTCATGAAAAGCAGGAAAATACATGATATTTTTTAAAAAGAAATCTGTCCTATCAATGGGGTTGGATTCATACTCCTATTCCCTTGAGTCCAATTAAAAGCCCTACTAATTCTTTGAACTTCTTTCCACTTTATCACCTAAATAGGATGGGTGAAGTTCCATAACTCAATTGCTTCACTCCTTAATTAAATCCAATTAATCTATTTACTGCTTCATTCACTCTTGAATTCTTTTCATATATTCTTTCTCTGCTAGTGCTATAGCAGTTTTAGATATTTAAATTACCTCCAGCTGGATTTTGTATATCTCCCATGACTTTGTTTGACTCTGTGGTCACATGTCCTAAAAAGGCCATGCTCATGACACCAAGACATGAATATGCTCCGCAAATCCCTGTGATCTGGAGGAGAAGGAAAAAGACAGATGAAAACAAATATACTACAATTCCTCTGGGGTAATTGGACGCCTCCTGAAATTTCCTGCTGTGTGTGTTTGGGCTACGGATAGCAGTAGGAGGGAAAACGCACTGGGAAGGCAAGAAAATTAACAATTAAAAAACTAGTGTGCATTACAAGGAAGGCATTTCATGATTTTTGTTTTACAAATTTCCGCGTTTTATTTTTGCCCTTACCACAGCCCACAGAGTTCTAAAAGTAGCCACCAGGGGGCAGGAGTGTGCCAATATCAGATGTTGAACCTGCTGAGTTTGGGTTTCTTTTCAAAGAATTTCCTCACAGAGGAATTACTGTTCCTATTATACAGATTAAGAAACTAAGACAGAGTGAAGTAAATAGTAGGCAATTTAGCATCACGTAAGTGGCAGAGGTCGGATTTGAACGCTAGTTTCAGTAATCCATCCCGTAGGCTCTTTTAGAGCTCACCTCAGTTTGTAGCTGATTTCCACAATTTTTTTCAATGTTTACAAACCCCCTTTTATTAAAGGCAATAAATTAAGAAAACTTTAAACAATGTTACTAGAACTGTTTCTCTCACTTGTTCCTAATTTTTGTCATTCATAACCCCTCTTTCATGCCTGTGCCCAATGTCAGAGAGCCTTGTTTCCTTTCACTAACCATGACTTTTATGTCCCTCAGTTAAGAAATCACTCCTGGAACAGCTTCTGTTCTGTTGTCTGTAATTTACTTTAAAGCCTTCGGCAGAGTCTCAGTGATATATATGTGTGTGTGAATTAGATTTGATCTAAGAGCTAGGAATGGCTAGATGTCCTAAGCAGGAGTGCACATTCGAGGGGTGGTGAGCAGAGCCTGTCACCAAATGCTCATATTTCTGTGTGCAGTTCACACCACAGGCTTTGTTAATGAGCATAACAGATGTGAGAAATGTTTCACTGGTGAAATTAGTCGTGTCCAAGATGTGTGGATTCTCTAGAAATATTGAAGAGCATCCCTGCCATCACACAGTCAGGGTCACAGGCTGGTGGCCCACACCCAGTAGAATGGCCCTCTGGGCTTGTCTCCTAACGGCCTGTAATCCAGCCACTGATTCAGAAGCATCTTGGCCCCTTGAGTTTGACAAGATGGTAGCTGAATCCTCATGGGAGACTGATGTTTCATTTGTTTCAAGTGAAATGGAGAACTTAAAGGGGCAGAGACCTGGAGCTTCATCAAGTCCACAGAACAAGTTTTAAGACTGTTTCCATACCAGCCTGATAATAAACACTATGTGTGTGTGTGGCCAAATTTGGACTGAGACTTGCTTTCATGGTAGCAGCAAGGTTGTGGGTCAGGAGACCTACGGACCTCCTCTGTTATCTGCCAAATAGACCCTAATAATTACAAACAGCCCAATTGCCTTAGGTTGGTTCACAATATTGTGTTTATACCCTGCTTTGGAGAAAATCCCTCAGCAGATATATCTGCTTCTCCTTCCTTCTTCCAGAGGGGGAGAGAATAGTCACCTAGGTCCTTACTCCACACTGGAGGACACATCTTTCCCTCCTTTCTGTTGTTCAGAGGCCGGTTTCCCACAGCTCCTTTTTTTTGCTTTCTCACATGTGTGTTAGGTAACTGATAAGCCCCTTGGCAAGTTTTCCTGAGCTAGGTTGTAACACTTTGACATTCACTTTTGGAAAAATATATCAAATGTTTAAAGCAACAGTTTCCCTTAAAATACAGGATAAAATTGAAAAGAAAATAAATGCATTTAGTCCTTATAAGGTGGCTATTTTTACTTTTTTTTTTTCTTTCTAAGGAGACGTCTTCTGATTCTACTAAGTCCTGAAGAGTCAACTCAGAAATTACAACCTGGGGGCCAGCCCGGTGGCGCAAACGGTGGTTAAGTGCACGCGCTCCGCTGTGGTGGCCCGGCGTTCGCCGGTCCGGATCCCGGGCACACACCAACGCACTGCTTGGCAAGCCATGCTGTGGCGGCGTCCCATATAAAGTGGAGGAAGATGGACACAGATGTTAGCCCAGGGCCAGTCTTCCTCAGCAAAAAAAGAGGAGGATTGGCAGATGTTAGCACACAGCTGATCGCCTCACAAAAAAAAAAAAAAAGAAAGAAATTACACCCCGTTTCCCAAACACCCATCATTTGGTCCAGACTTTCATCATCTGCTGTCTGCATTGCTATTATTGTTTGATTGATTACTATTGTTGTCCACAGTTCTTTTTATTTTATTGAAACGTAGCAAAGTGCATCAATTGTACATTTAGAGTTCAAGAATATTTCCATACGTATACACCCATGTAATACTACCAAGATGGAGGTGTTACTGAACCAAGTGGGCTCACCTCCTGGTGAGTTAAATAAGACTACACCAGTGGAAGTTGTCTCACAAAGTAAAAGGTGTTTGCAGCAAATAGGAGGCCATGAGGAATCATTTCCAAAGTCATGGCATCCTGAACAAAGGGAAGTAGGAACTTTTATTTTGGTTGGGGAATGAATATTCAAAAGGAAGAGGCAGATATTCACTTGCACAGGCTCAGTTGGAAAACATGCTTCCACATAATGAGGCCTAAGCTCCTCCTGGAGAGATCTTTGCATTAAAAATAAGGCAAAGGTCATGGGCGTAGCTCTTGTGGTGAGGCTTGGTCAGTTTCAGGATGGCTGGTGGTTACATCTCCCTTGAGTTTCTGGCTTGGTCAGTTTCAGGATGGGTGATACTTACATATCCTTAACATACAAAAAAGAAAAGAAACAACTGGGGAAAACAGTTAATTGCTTCCAAACTCCAAATTGCTTCCAAACCCACCTTTGAGTTTCTTGAGGCACCTCATCCATGACAGAGGTACAGCACATTTCCAGCAGCCCAGAAGGCTCTCTTATGCCCCTTCCTTGTCAATACCCAACCCCCGAAAGGTTACAACTACTCTGACTTCTACCACCATAGATTGTTTCCATCTTTTCTTGAACATAGTTAAATCAAACAGTATGTACTCTTTGGCATCTGGTTTCTTTGCTCCACATAGGGTGGTGAGATTAATCCACTGTGGCATGTAACGGTAATTCACTCTTTTATTTTGCTGCATGGTATTCCATTTTATGAATATGTCACAATTTGGTTATCTAGCCTTCTGTGGATGGACTTTCAGGTTGTTGCCTGTGTTTAGCTATTCTGAATAAAACTGCTAGACTGTTCTTGCACATGTCTTTTGGTGGACTCGTTTTCCTTGGATGTATATTAGGAATGGAATTGATGAATTCCCCAAAGTTCTATAAATTTACATTCCCAACAGCAATGGATAGAGTTCAGTTGTTCCACGTACTCATCAACAGTTGGTATTGTCAGTCTTTTAAATCTGAGCCATTGTAGTAAATGGGTATTAGTAAATTATTGTGGATTTAATTGCATTTTCTTTATTTGAGCAGCTTTTAATGTGCTTGTTTGTCCATTTGGGTATCCTCTTTTTTGAAATCATATTTGTGTCTTTTGCCCATTTAAAAAAAACTATGTTGTTTGTCTTTTTCTTATTGATTTGTAGAAGTTCTTTATATATTCTGATAATTAATCCTTTGTTGGCTATATATACTGTGAAAATCTTCTCTAGTATAAGGCTTAATTTTCACTCTCTTGATAATGTGTTTGATAAATAGTCTTAATTTTAATCAATCTAAAGCATCAATTTTTTTCTTTTGTGTATTGCTTTGTGTGTTCTGTCTAAAAAATCTTTGCCTACCCCAAAGTCATGATGATATGCTCTTATTTTCTTATAGAAATTTTATTGTTTTAGTTTTAACATTCAGGTCTATGATCCATTTCAAATGAAATGTTGTGTATAATATGAGATGGAGGATCAAAGTTCGTTTTTCCCCCAGTTGCTCTAGTTCCATTTAGTGACAAGACCATTCTTTCTCCATTGAATTTCAGTGGTGCCTTTGTCATACATCAAGTGACTGTACATGTGTTGAGTTTATTTCTGAACTCTATTCTCTTCCATGGATGTATTTCTTTGTCTCTACCCCCATACAATGCTGTCTTGATTAATTGTCGCTTTATACCAAGTCTTGAAATCTGATAATGTAACTCCTCCAACTTTGTTCTTGTTGAATATATCTTGACTCTTCTCGGTCCTTTGCATTTCCATATAAATTTTAGAATCTACCCATCAATTTCTACAAAAAATCTTGCTGGGATTTTGATTGGGATTGCGCTGAATTTATAGATCAATTTGGTGAGATTTGACATCTTAGCAATATGAGTCTTCCAATCCATGAACATCATATATTTCTCCATTGATATGCTTTCTTTAATTTCTCTTAACAATATTTTATAGTTTTCAGTGTAGAGCTCATGCACATCTTTTATTATATTTATTCCTAGATATTTAGTGTTTTTATGTTATTATGAATGATATTTTTAAGATTTTCATTTTCTAATTGATTATAGAAGTATGTAGAAATACTGTTGGTTTTGTATATTGATTTTCTGTCTATTAACTTTACTTAATTCATTTGTGAATTCTAATAGTTTATTTGCAAATTCTTTTGGGTTTTCTACGTATATTGTCATCTGTGAATAATGACAGTTTTATTTCTTTATTTCCAATTTTTATGCCTTTTTCCCCTTTATGGTAATTGCTAGAACCTCTGGTACAATATTGAATACCAGTGGTGACAGCACCATCAATCAGTCATGTTTCTGTCAGAGGAAAGTGTTCAATGTTTAAGCTTTAAGTGTGATGATAGCTATAGGCTTTTTGTAGATAGATACCATTTATTAGATTTAAAAGTTTTCTCTCAATTATTGGTTTCCTGAGTGTTTTATCATTAATAGAATTAATTGAATTCTGTCAAATGCTTTTTTGCATATTGAGATAATTATATAGTTATTCCTCTTTAATTTTTAATGTAAAATTTACATTGATTGATTTTCAAATGTTATACTAATCTTGCATTACTAAAATAAACCTGGCATTACTGATCAACGTGATTTTTTTGTATATTGCTGGATTTATTTGCTATTATTTTAGTTAGGATATTTATATCTAGGTTCATGAAAGATATTGTCTAATAATTTTCTTTATTTGTGGTGTAATGTAATTTTTCTTTTTTGATATCAGGATTATCTTAGCACATAAAACAAGTCGGAAAGTATTCCTTTTTCCCCTGCTCGTTGAAAGTATTTGAACAACATTGATATCGTTTCTTTCTTAAATATTTTGAGTAACTCACTAGTGAAGCTGTCTGGACATGAAATTTTCTTTGTAGAAAGATTTTAATTACAGATTCAATTTATAGGACTATTCAGGTTTTCTTTCTTCTTATATCAGTTTTCTTTACTTGTATTTTTCAAGGAATTTGCTAATTTCATCTAAATCATTAAATTTATTGCAAAGATAGTTATATCTTTTTGTGTGTATGTGAGGAAGATCAGCCCTGAGCTAACATTGGATGCCAATCCTCCTCTTTTTGCTGAGGAAGATTAGCTCTGGGCTAACATCTGTGCCCATCTTCCTCTCCTTTATATGGGACGCCACCACAGCATGGCTTGACAAGCGGTGTGTCAGTGCATGCCCGGGATCTGAACCCTCGAACCCCGGGCCACCGAAGCGGAGTGCACGCACTTAATTGCTTGCACCACTGGGCTGGCCCCTAGTTATATCTTTTTAATGTTGTACCATCTGCAGCAATATTCTTGTTTTCACTCCTGATATTGATCATTTGTGTTTTTTCCTCTTGATCAGTCTTGCTAGAATTTTTTGAAATAAGCTTTTTATTTTGGAATAATTTTAGATTTACAGAAAAGTTGCAGAGATAGTATAGAAAATTCCCACTCCCACTCATCCAATTTGTTTCCCTTGTCAAAACTAAGAAACCAACGTTGATACATTACTATTAGCTAAACTCCAGACTCATATTTCACCAGATTTTTTCATTAATGATCTCTGTCTGTTCCAGGATCCAATCCAGGATACTACATTGTGGTTAGTTATTAGTTTCTTACTCTTTCCTTGTTTTTAATGACCTTGACAGTTTTGAGGAGCACTGGTCAGATATTTGTAGAATAACCCTCAGATTGGGTTTTTGTTATGTTTTTCTCATGATTAGACTGGGTTTATGGGTTTTGGGATAGAATACCACAGAGGTGATGTGCCCATCTCATCACATCATATCAGAGGTGCATAATAACCACATGACACCTGGGGTGATGTTAACCTTGATCAGTTGGTTAAAGTAATATCTGCCAGGTCTGTCCACTGTAACATTGCTATTTTTCCCTTGCCGTACTCTATTCTTTGGAAGTTCAGCTCATACTCAAAAAGCATGGGGCACGGGAGCAGGCTAAGCTTCACCTCCTAGAGTGGAGAGTATCTACATGCATTATTTGGAATTCTTCTGTAAGGAATATTTGTCTCTTCTTCTCCATTTATTTATTTAATCATTTCTTTATATTGGTATGGATGGATACAGAGCAAAGCAGGGAAGGGTGAAGAATGGATTTGAAAGTAAATAGGCAGTTGACTGGCACCAGGGCTTAAGCCAATATTACTTAACTTGTTTTCTAGTTTCTTTGAGGGCCTGAGGCTCAGAGCCTGGACTAAAATGTCTTTTGGATGACTGAATCTGTGACCGATTGATGATCTGTGTCACCTAGCTTCGGAATCAAGAATAGAAAGGGGCCATTGTGTAGATTTGTATTATGTGGCAAATGCATGGTTGACACAGGAACAGAAACTGTTTCCTCTCTCTGGAGCACATTAAATTAAGAAATCTGAAGACACAGAAAAGAGCTTATATTACACATGTGCCACACCCTTTCTGTAGCTGCCCAAATTTAGCAAGGAGTACAGCAGCCCTGTACCAACCTGAGTCCAGTACTCAGCTCTCAAGGATATCAAGGAGAGTCAAGGACAGTGGAGGGTCTAGGAGATGGAAGTGAAGAAAAGTAACTGTAAGTGACAACCAATGAGAAGAAATATAACCTTGTATGTATCCCCGGAGCTAAGTAGTGCCTGTACATAGCAGGGACTCAATGAATATCTGCTAAATGACTGAATGTGTTCCGGAGCTGTGCCCAGTTCCTCCTCGTAGAACACTGGAGGGCACGGAACAAGGAGTGAGATATTTCTGTGCGTTTGGACTTGAAACAAGCTCCAAACGAATGAATATTCTTAAAAATTAACAAACTTAAAAAGTCTATGATGTTGAAATCATAGGGAAGATACTGAGCTGTAATTCCCTGATTAGGACATCAGCTTGGAGGATGTGGGGGTGGGATGATGAAGCTGTTTTTTTTAAAGCTCCAATTGACTGATATCAAGAAACTCGTGGGCAGTTCTCCAACAGAGCACCCTTGGTCATGCTTGGTAACTTGTAACCTTCCTCTTGCCTTGTCCTCCTCTGTTGCTGACAGTTGGTTTGTGGTAGTGGGGAATTCCAGCCCACTTTAGGGGAATGAAGAGGTAGGTTCCTGGTCAGTATCCCTTAGGTGGATCCTGGGACCCTGATGAGAAGGGTAGAGCTGAGACACACTGTTCTCAGAGAGTTAATGGACCAAAGATGTATGTAAGTTGGCTAAAACCCTCGCAGACAACAAACAAAAAAATCCATGTAGGTGTTCTCACAGATTTGGAAGCTCACAGTTATAAACAATAAGATAAAAGTGGGTAATAGAACACAAGGCTGCTTCATCGTCATCTTTGGACCATCAGCAAACCAGGCACCTCTGTATTGCTCCATTTCTAACTAGGGTAACGCCCCACTCTTTCTAATTTTATTTTTAATTCATATTTTTTATAAATATTTATAATATTTGCCTACTTAGAATCACGGAATGTTAGATTTGCAAGGCACTGAGAGATTATCTAGTTCAACTTCTTTATTTTGTAGGTGGAGAAGGTGAAGTCCAGGAGGGAAATGCGTGGCTTAAGGGCACACGTTGTTGAATTAGAAGCCAAGCTGGGACTATGACCTCAGCTGTAACTCCCAGTCGAAGGCTCTTTCTGTTACTCTTATGCTGCTCCTCTACACTGAGTAACCTCAGGGTAGATTCGACAGCAAGACCTAAGACCTACCTTCCTACCTATCAAAACTCAGGAACTAACAGTTAAGAGAAAAACTTATCAAATGGTTGGTTTAAAAAAAAACATATATGTAGAAAAGAGCAGCTGAGGATTGGGAGGAAGAATATGTCCCATGAAAGAGAAATTGTTAGCCATTAAGGACTTCATGGAGCAGGACCGTTCACCCAGCAACCCTCCCTCATTGATACAAGCCCCCAGAAGAGGCTATACTCAGTTATCTCAAAGGAAGTGATGAGCACCATCATCCACCACCAGAAAGTAAGCAGGATCTAGAATTTAATACTGAAACCCAGTAACATGAGAACCTAGTAGTTTCAGCAGCGACTCAAACTTACATTGTCCTCTGAAAATGAACAAACCTCACAGACATGAAAGTTCAGGCACCAGTTAAGTCCTAACAAACAAGCCACGGCAGTCACCGTCTTGGTTACCGCGCAACAAGAATACAGCTCCCTAAATGATTCAGTGACTATAACTACAAACAAAACACAAAGCTAAACAGTAGTCCAACATTTTGCAAGAGTACAGAGACTTATATTTATGGGGCAAAGAAATCAACATTGGAAAACTAAGCCCCCCAAAAGAAGTAAAATTTGGTCATGAGCTCACAAAAATACATCCAAGGAAAGCATCTAAAAATGAAAGAAAAGGGGAGTGAGTGGGTGCAAACTGGGGAGAAAAAAATGAAATAAATCAGGAAAGGAAAAGATGATAAATTCAATGATGACCCAATGGAATTCAATGCCAGCCACTAGGAGCTGAGCTTCTCAAATAGTTAAAGAAGTATCAGCAATATTCTTCCTTTGAAGCCTGAGGAGCAAATTGTATCTATTTACAAGATCTTAAATACCAAAACGGAGAGAGTATTCAAGTTAATAGCTATCAAAAGAAAAAAAAAATCCAGTTGTTAAAAGATTTCACCATTGGTCTGAAGAGATTTAAAAAGTACAAAGAGGGCCGGCCCGGTGGCTTAGCGGTTAAGTGCACGCGCTCCGCTGCTGGCGGCCCGGCTTCGGATCCCGGGCGTGCACCAACGCACCGCTTCTCCGGCCATGCTGAGGCTGCGTCCCACATACAGCAACTAGAAGGATGTGCAGCTATGACATACAACTATCTGCTGGGGCTTTGGGGCAAAAATAAATAAATAAAATCTTTAAAAATACAAAGATATTCTGCCTCCTGGGGGAGCGGGGGTGGTGGGAAGTGGGAGACCCCAAAAAACCCAGAAAAAGCTGAATAGTTGCAGGAACCCCTCCCTGCCGCCTTCAGAACCTCAGTAAAAGTACCAGCAGCCAAAAGGAAATAAACTGCATGTTAAAAAGACTTGGTGTTTTCATTCCTTTCACACAGAGGATTATATTCCAGTGACTGACTTCATAAATATCCATTTCTTGTTTGTGAACACATTCTTTATGCAAACAGTTCTTTCATTTCGAAATGCAACTGTCTTTACAAATTCAAATATTTTACTTTCTTCCCCTTTTTAACCATTTTTTTCCTGTAATTAGTTTGCCCTATTGACAATATCTCCACTGAACTAATTCCTACTTTTGTACATTTTGAATTTCTACTGTTCTACTAGGCTTTTAGTTCTTTAGTATTTACAAAATGGTGATATCTCATTCTTTTTCCATTTTTGGACCCTGTTTTTTTTTATGTATAATTTCTTCATTCATCTATCTTCACACACATATCCAAATGGCATTAAAGTTTGTGTGAAACAGGAACTTAGGTAAAGGCCTATGTGTCTTTGCCTTATCTTCGGCAATTAGTTTCTCTAGATCTGATAAACAGATCCATTCTGTAGATCCAATAAATAGGTTGATTTTGCTCACCAATTTGTCATGCCTCATATGCTGCATTGTATTTTCATTTCCACCCAATCTGTATAATATTAATTCTCTTTTTACATCATGATCATTTAAGCTTTCAATTCCCAGGTTATATTTGTACAGTCTTCTCTTTGTTAATGAACACTTGCCTTGTATTTGTTCTGATTAATACTTTAGTAGAATTTGTAGGCATTTTTGCAATTAATGACAGTTTTTTTCCCCAATGGTGAAAAGGAAAACTTAATTGAATCTATGTCACACTGCTCCCCACTCCCAAGGAGAGCCAGCTGACAGAACTGAGCACCTCTCCTTGCAGATCTTCTGTACTTCAGGCTGTTACCTGACAGATATAGAAGGTCTTTTCTCTGAGATATGATACATATTGCAGAATATATGTCAATTTTTCATTAAAATTGTTCTGGAAGATAACTTAAATACTGTTGGAACTTCTAGTAAAGATGAGTGAAATAGGAAAACATTATCTTTAGAAACACAGCTGGATGCAACAAAAAAAGACCCTAAGGTGATGTTAGCCACAAAAATGTCTGTGCCTCTGCCTTTGTCTCCATCCATCAGGCAGTCAATATTTGCCTGTTAGGAAAACTGTAGGAAATGGAGTTGGAGATGCAAAACTTACCCGTATTTCAAGGGGAAAGCATAACAATTTTGAAAAGTTAGAACACTGGCAGGTTTTCCTTTTCTAATTGACCGTTATGATCAAAGTGGAATTTTTGTTATTATCTCTCTTTTGGAGGAAGGATGTTCTGCGATGTGAAACACAGGCAATAGAGGAAGATAGTGTTAAAGAAATCTAGTTCAAGAAAGTCAGGGTTCACTTGAAAAGTTTGAGAGAAGAAATTTCTGGCATAATGTCAAAATCTTAAGAGAGGTGCCATTAGCAGATCGTAGTTTGAAAACAGTCTTTCTCACAGATCTCCATAAAACGTTATCTAAGAGGGGGGCATGCGGAAGGTACGTGGCAAAACCAAATTTTAATGGGGATAAAATTGGCCTTTTGAAGAACAGAAGAACAAAGGTGGCCAATGAAAAGCAAGGCAAGGAGCAGCTATTTTGCTAAGTGATAAGGTGACAAATATATGCTACATAGCTATATCACTATATAAATATATGACGACCTGTTGGCAGCACCTGTGTACTCCACCCCAGGCGCCAGGATGTTATTTCAGCTAAGTCTCATGAAGTACCTCGTAGATAACTAAGATGCTCATCACAGCAAAACAAAACAGAATCTGATATTAAAATGATTCTTTCCAACATTACACAACTTCGGGGTAGAGTCTCACAAACAGAAGGATTTTAAGGGCATGAAGTAGAGGAGAGGTGTATTTCTTTGGCAGTATCTCTTTAAACATATTTCCTTATTCTTCCTTTTAGGATCTTCAATGTTGTCTATTCTGTTGTTTCTCCAAAATGTCCTTTTAATATAGAGAGATTATTTTCTGGGTTCTGATTGATTTGAGAAGCAGCTGACATCTGGGATGTGTCTTTTCCTCTACATCTCCAGGAAAAAGAGAGCTGAGTTTCCTCGTGAAGGCTGGCATCCCTGACCTAGCCAGAGGAGCTTCCCATTTTTCCCCTTTTTTCTTTATTTCTAACTTGCGTTGGGCAGCATTCGTAAGACAACAGGAAGCTCTGGGCTTCCTCTCCAGGGCATTCAGCTGAAGGGATGTGCTCACCACATTGATAACAGTAGCCGGAAAAGAAACACACCCACCCTCCAGAAAGCATGACCCTCCTGCTCACTCCCCGTGCCCTCCCCATGCTGGCCTCACTTCCTCCTCGGAGTCTCCGAGGCCCCGGTGCAGTCGCACTGTTCAGGCCACTCCAGTGTTCAAGCCAATTTTATCCTAGTTAAATTTGGTTCAGCCATGTCCCTTCCTCATGCCCTCCTCTTAAATAATGTTTCTTGGAGATCTGTGGGAAAGACTGTTCTCAAATTGCCATCTGCTAATGCCACGTCTCCTAAAATTTTGAGATTATGCAAGAAACTTCTCTCAGTCTCAGCAACATGTGAGATGCTGTTGTCTAAAATCACTAAGGGTTAATCATTGTGACACGGACTCAATTGGTATCAGTATAGCTATGCATGTTCTTGTACCTAAAATGGTTTGTCGTGTTGCCCTTTATAAGCTAAATACCCTTGAAGTAAGCAAAGAGAGGGATTATTGGTTACAAACTCAATGTGTCCAGGGAAAGAGTTGTATATAGGACAGAAGTTTGGAATCTAGTTTTCCATATTTTTCATATTAAAGGATCTGGAGGTGGTGGGAGTGCAGGATTGAGTGCCTGAGAAATGACCACAGGACCAAGAACAGCCAAAAACGTGCTGAGGATGGTCATTGCACTGGTCTGAAGATTGGACAATTAAAACAAAAATTGTGTGTAGGATATGAGTAAAAGACACAAGCGGCTCTTGGGAGCAGTCACTAAAGGCATTTTTTTTTTTTTAAGAAGATTGGCCCTGTGCTAACATCTGTTGCCAATCTTCCTCTTTTTTCTTTTTTCTCGCCAAAGCCCTAGTACATAGTTGTCTAACATAGTTGTAGAGTTGTAGCTCTTCTATATGAGATGCCACCTCAGCATGGCTTGACCGGTGGGGAGCAAGTCCGCGCCCAGGATCCGAACCAGGGAACGCCGGGCCGCTGAAGCGGTGCGCGAGAAGCCAACCGGTATACCACCGGGCCGGCCCCAAGTCACTTTTTTAAAAGCACTGAGAAGTATAATTTGAGAGAGACTCCATTTGGAATGCCGAGGCCTAGGCGTTGCAATCCTCCTCTTTTAGTCTTCTCTGGGGTTTAGCTGGCCCTCATCTTCCATTCATCGTTAACACTAAGACCAAGAACTGCCTGAGCTCTCAGTGGTCCTGGAGTGAACGGGCCAGTGTTTTAATAACTCATAAGTCTCTGAGTGGGTGCTGTGTCTATTGATGTTTAACCTAATGTTTCATCCCAGAGAAACTGCATCTATGAAAGTTGGGTTCTGCGTTTGAAAAACTTGGATCAGATGGTTATCCCAGAAACAATCTCCTCCCTCATCCACAATGAACCTTTAAAGTCCTGGTGAAAACCAGAGTCCTCTTGCATCAGCCTTTTGTCCCGAGTGTTGAGCAGGAAGATGCTGCCTGGCGGAAGGAGGAAGGAAATGAGTGAGATTCCTCTCGTAAATTACCTCCAAGCTGTCACCAAACCATGCCGCTTCCTTCAGAACAGCCTCAGAAAGAGAGGTGACCTTTGACCACCCTGGACTTCGTCACCTATGCCCCATATGAACCTCTCCATGTTTGCCATTTAATCAGTGTGCTGTGCAGCAACCACTAGCTGCCTGTAAGTTGCGATAGGTTGAGAATTTGACAGACTTGATAAAGACAATCAAGTTGTTGAAGCTGCTTTCTCTTTTTCAGCTTAATGCTCATGTCTTTCTCACAGTTCTGTATGACCTTGGGCAACTCTCAATTGCTCTCAGCCTAGAGTTTTCCCAAATTAAGTGAAATTATCCATATAAGGCAGTTAGCACAAAATAAGTGTTTGGTAATTGTTGATGAGGATGGAGTAGAAAACAACTAGATAGTGAGCAGTATTTTTCTTTTTCTTTTCTTTATAACACTTTTTTCCTAGCCCCATTGTCTGTTTTCTGTGGCCCCATACCATCACAACACCCACACACTTTTAAAGAAGGTCTCCAAGGCTGGAGACTTCTCGCTCTCTAATTGGGGTAAAATCTGAATATATTTGTAATATGACGAGGTGTGCCATCTTACTCACGTCCAGCTTCTTCTTCACGTCCACCCACAATGAATCACAGGGACAACCATCTCCGAGGGATTTGCCTTTATATTTCTGGCTGCATTCTTAGCCTTCTGCAGCTCCCTGATACAAGTACCGGGATTTCTCTGACTCAGTATTACTAAATAAATAACCAACTGCAGATGAATGGATATAGGACCACATTCAAACAAGGGTAACTCAAGAAGGATTTATAAACGGACTGTTTACAAAGGGGTGGGCAGAGAAAGGCAAACCACAAGGGATAATGCAATTACATGGGGCTGGTAAACAGAGCCGTTACCCATCTCTAGGCCCAGAGGGGTGGGACCTGTGGAGTGAGTGGTTCCTAGAACCCCAAGGCAGAGGTTTGTGTAGAAAGGGCCACCTTGAGAGGAGTGTGACTTTTGGTTGTAAGTGCAGCCAGTTTGAGACAAATCCATAGGGAAGAGTCAGGAGAATAAATTCCCTGACCTCACTTTCCTCCTTCTCTCTGATCTGCCAAGGCTCCTTCTTAGCCAAATACTATTGGAAGCCAGAGGACAAGGGAGCCCATTGAGGTCAGCTTCCCAGGGCAGGACAGAGAAGGGTGGACAGTGGATCTGGAGGGGCAAATGGAAGATATCCCGCACATTAAATAAATAAAGGTGGGCCATGCATGGATCAATGATGACCAAAGATGACTGGTGATATGAACCAAGGATTGTAGTTTATGCAATGCCTTACAACTGGAGTCCTTAAAAAAAGATCAGCTCACTCCTAATAACCTATTTTTAAAAAACCTTCAGCTTTTGTTTTATGACTAGATTTTCAAAATCTGTATTATTGTTACTCATGTTAACAGTCCAGTCTCTGACATTATTTGTCTTTGATTCTGAATATTCCCCTGTCTGAATATTCTGGCATGAGGCAACTGGGGGTGGCCACTTCCCACCCACCGAGGAAGAACTGCTTGGTACTCAATCTGGTTGCACGGGGGGCCTTAGGCAGACACCACTGTGGTCCCACCAGGGAACTCTGGGAGCAGGCTCTGTGAGTCCGCCCCCATCTAGCACTTTCAGAGTGGACATCAGAGTGTACTCTTCTCCTGCAGGTGGAGGAAGGGGTGGGAAAAGCAGGACAAAGGCATAGAATTTGCTGGAGAAACCACAGCTGAGGACTGGAAGCAGAAATCCACCTGCTCGTCCCATCCTTCTCACCATACTGGAAGAAACCTGGGAAATAGCCTTTGGATCCTAGTGATGGACTAACTGACTAAGAAAAGCCCACAGCCTTCTATAGTCCTAACGTCTTCTCAGTTTGCCACTCTGTAAGGCTAAGCCCTAAGAATAGGTAGAGTGGGTGGTGAGCTCCATGGTGTGACTTCAGCGGCTTCAAAAGGCCTGCCCGACCCCGGACTATCTCCCTTGTTGGCCTGAGGGTCTGTCTGAAGTTTCCATCATTCAAGTCATTCTTTTATGCTAAGAATTTGCTTCAGGAAGTCCTCTGCTAAAATGTACATGCTGCCTGAAAGGGTGTGGTGCACATTTGCCTTTCTTTTTGTCTTCTCAACATCAAACTTCCCTTCCTGTTTTGAGTATTATGAATATTTGTAGGAAGCAGAGCCCATTTTCTATATATAGACACCTCACCAGAAGGTACAGCATTTGCTGTCCCAGCCCCTCTTATAGCCAGGACAGGGGCACACGACCTCAGGTCAACCAACTGGTCCACTTGCTCCAGACTGTGCTTCAGGAGCTAGTGACACAAGATAACAGAATTGGTGAGAGCATTCATTTTGGCAATGGGTGGCAACAGCGGCAGGATCCTGGGGGCACTAGCCCTGTCCAGAACTGTTGGTGGCAGCAGTGCAAACTGTGGTGTCCAGGAGTAAGGGTTGGCTACAGTCATGTTCTCACAATTATTGTTTATGGCATGATTTGGGCTGTGGTCCCAACTGCTGCGTAGCATCCCCTGTTCCCGCCCATTTCCGAAGCCTGTTCCTCAGCCTTCCCAGAGAGACTACAGCTTCCCAACATGCTTTTACTAAATCCCCATGATACTTCAATCAGACAGACTCATCTTCAGTTGCAAGAAACTAGGAACACTGAACGATACAAGGGGTGACACATTAACTCAAGAGAAGCCAAAAATGTACCAGCCACGGGTAGATTCACTTGTCTAAGTAGCTAGCTGTCACCTTGGGAAACAGCAGGACTCCAGGAAAGAGTTTTTGTTGATGGGGGAGGAAATCAGGAGAGTGGTCTTACGGGCATTGGCTGATGGGGCTTTCTGAAAGGGACACTGGACAGAGGCTTTAACGCAACTTGAGGACATCAAGTCACCAGGCTGGGGCAGTGCAGGATGCAGAGAGACACGCTGACAGGAAAGGTGGAGGTGCAATAAGGGCATTGGCTCCCACGGCTGACACCAATGCCACTGAGAGTGGAGCCTCACTGAGATGGCCTTGTTCATACCCTGCTAGAGCGTCCAGGGGAAGTTTCTGCTTTAAGACCACTGATTTTATCTTTGATTTGCCTAAACATTTCTGCTGACATTGGCCTTCATGGTAATAGTAATCACTTTGTGGGATTTCTATCCTCTCCCCACCCCACCCCCACCCCTACCACTGCAGGTGGACTCTCTGTGACTTAATAAGCAGGGACAGAAAGTGCAGGACAGTGTCAAGTCTAAACTACTGAAAGGGCGAGGGCTGTGTCTTTATTACCTTTTCCCCCAGAGCGGAGCACAGAAATGGCTCACTATTCACTGAGGGAAGGAAGGGAAGGAGACAGGAAACTAGGAATGTAGTGAATACAGACACTGGACATCTGCTAAGAAGCTGTTTGTGGTTTTTTGTGAAGAGTAGGGGTAGTCCACAAGTTAGCAGAATTCACTCCTTTCTGCATTCCTCTTTACTTTCCTTGAGAACAAGGACTGTGCCTGGTGTTCGGTTTACTGCATGAATAAACTCAGGGACCAGTTATTGTTCCCTCAGCTTTTCCATGGAAGGGTCATGTTTGCCCGCCAGAGACCACAGGTGTGACCCCAGGGCAACTAGAGAGGACCCTGCCGGCAGAAGGCCCACTCTGGCTGCAGTGGTGATTCAAGCCAAGGCAGCAGGTGAGAGATCTCATGGCAGACTCCCCTGCTCAGCTCTGACATTCTTGTCCTTGGTGCACCCTCAGGGCACTGACTCGCACCATCCCTGGGACACGCTCTTGGAGTTGTTTTTGCTGTAGGGTAGCACTGAATCACCACCCTTTCTCACCAGCTCCATGGATGTCACCAAGGGAAGGGCACAGAAAAATAATCTAAGGGAAACCATCAAAAAACATTAAAGAAAGAAAAAACACAAGCTCCATTTGATTTAAAAAATATTTATGAGACACGTTTTTTATTTTCATAGAATGTCACTTAATAAATATTTTACCAGAATAATGAGGACGAATCATAATGATGGAGAAAGAACTTGGGCGACTAAGGGATAGAAACATTTTAAACATTTTAACATTTTAAGGTTTAACTCAATTCATCAGATTTGTCCTCTGCATCACATCTTGAGATCTGGCAGAGAAAGTGTCCTTACACTCACAGACCAAATTTCTAACCATGGCATGTAGCCAGGTCAGTATATGGAGGACCAGTGGCAGCGGCTCTTGATGACCTGAAGCAGAGGCTTCCTAAAAGTGAGGAAGATGATGGTGCAGGCCACCAGCAGGGTGAGGCAGCTGGGAAGAATGAGCACGAGGTACAGCAGGCCCATGTCTACCTGCTCCCACTTACAGTCCTGAGGCACACCTTCGGGCAGGTCCATCAGGCGAATGACCTTGGAGGAGAGGTTGCAAGTGACCATGGCCAAGTCAACGATGGTGTGCAGGCTCTGCAGGGTCCCCCAGCTCTCCACCCTACAGCAGTCATACGGATTCTGACTGAGGTAGACGGTCCGCAGACTTCCCATGAGCTGCTCAGACACAGCCCTCTGGGGAAGAGCTGTGAGCAAGTTTCTGCGGAGATCCAGGGTCTGCAGGGCCAGGCTGCCCTTGAACCTTGGGAAACTGGTCAAGAAATTTCCCGACAGATCCAAGTCCCTCAGATTCCCAAATCCAGAGAAGTCCAACTCTGTGAAGCTGGAACTGAGGCCCACGTTCCTGAGAGATAGGACCTGTAACGTGGGGGCAATATCTCTGAGAGGGGCGATGCTCCCATTCAGGACCCCCCGATTGCCGGACAGGTCTAAGTGGGTGAGGGCGGTCCCCTGGAATGAGCAGTCTTGTAATGGCTCCAGCCCACAGCCCTCCAGAGAGAGGCTCTTCAAAGATGCCACATTCCTGAAATCCACACAGCTGGGGGTGCCCACACGGTCTACGCCAGCTGGCCGGGGACAAAGTGAGATCTGATTGTGGCTCATGTCAATTGTAGTGATGTTACTGGCATCAGCGAAAAGGCCAGTGGGGACACCCAGGAGCTGGTTGAAGCTCAGGTTGAACCACCGCAGGCTCCTCAGGCAGCCAGGGAGCCCCGGAGCCAAATGCAGCTCCGACAGCTGGTTCTGGCTCAGATCCAGCTCCGTGAGCGCTCCTGGGGGCTCATGCTCCCGGATGTGGAGCGTCATCAGGCAATTCTGGTTGAGGTTCAGGCGGGAGAGGGAAGGCATTTTCTTTAGGAAGCCGACTGGCAGGTACTGGAACTGGTTCTGGCTCATATCCAGGAAGCGAAGCTCTGAGAGGTCGCTGGAAGCAAACTCTTCCCAGAGGTTGACAGTGGTGATGTTGGTCACGTTGCCATCCACAAGGAGGAACTGGGCCACCATCTCCTGTGGTGACGAGGTGTTGTACAGGTCCCTGAAGAAGCCCATGTTGTTGTCCCGCAGCAGGAGGGTGTGTAACTTGCTGCACTGGGGCAGGAGCGGGAAAAACAGCAGCTGGTTGTGAGAGAGGTCCAGTGTCTCCAGCTCAAAGGCAGCCTCTCCCCCTGACGCCAGGAACCATTCCAGGGCATTATAGCTGACGTTGAGGGACCGCAGCTGTGTGAGGCTGAAGTCCACAATGCAAGGGAGGTTGTTATAGGCCAGGTTGAGGTGCCTCAGCTCAGTTAAGCCATCAAAAGCACCCCCTTCAATCTCAAAGATGTAGTTCCTCTGCAAATCCAGCTCCTTGAGGTGCCCCAGGCCCTCAAAGACTGAGTCATCCAGCCTCATGATCGTGTTCCTCGCCAGGAACACAGACTCCAGGGAAGAGAGGTTCTGGAGCATGAGGGCTGCCATGTCTTCCGTCAGCGCATTCCCTGACAAGTCCAGCCTCCGCAGACCCCGCAGGCTGTGGAGGGCGGCTGCCGTCTCCTTGTAGCTCTCCGAGAGGGAGTTGTCAGGCAGCTCCAGGCTGCGCAGGAGGGCCTGCTCCTGGAAGGCGCTGCGGCCGATGCGCTCCAGGTGGCAGCTGTGCAGACTGAGGCTCTCCAGGAGAGGGTAATGCTGAAGGGAATGATTCCACAGGGTCTTGAGAGGGTTGGTATCCAGGATTAGTGTCTGGGAGTAGGGCGGCAGGTTGCTGGGTACTGAAGCAAGGTTCTGCCCGCGACAGTCAGCAAGTCCATCCACCTAGGTCCAAAACACACTGGTCAGCAGGGAGGAGCCTCTGAGGCAGAGGTTTATGTACAGAAACTTAGTTCACTCATCAGACTATTTCTGCCACTGCTGGGAATGGCTCTAGAGATGATAACTTTTTTAAAAGGATAAGAACAATTTGTTCTTTACCTTCACACTGAAATAGTCAGCTAGGAGCTGAGTTCCAGGCCTCACTGAAAACACACAGCTGAATGGGGACAATTGTATTTGTGTTTGGTTTTAACTATGACGGGGATTGAGGACCAGGTCTGCCATTTATTCCCTGTGTAACCTTTGGCAAATAATTTAGCCTTCGTCTGTTATTCCTCTGAAGAATGGAGATAAAGAGAGTATGTACTTCAGAGGATGGCAGTGAGATTAGATGAGAGGCTGCAGGGTGCCTGACACACTGTGGGCACTATCAGTGCAAACACACGATGGCACTGTTATCACTAGTATCATTGCACCGGTGTGTCTGACAGGGACACTGCCCAACAATCAACAGTGCTGTGGCATCTTCATTTCACCCAAAGGGATTTTGCCTGGGACACTCCTCTACATTCCAGATTGATACATATTACAGCTTAAAAGGACTTTAGAGCTCATCACCACCCTGAATTGTACAGAAAAGTAAAGTGGGGTCCAGAGAAGAGAAGTGAAGAGCCAACGGCAGAGCTGGGACTGGAGCCCAGAGCTCTTACTGCCTGATTCCGTGCTTTTCCTGGATGCTGTTCTACCATGACTGCAGCGCGGGGAGGCGGGATGGATGGGGCGACCCTGTTCTCGCTGCAGACGTCACACAAGCCTTAGGATACCTGAACTCCGCCCAATATTTTACAAGATTGGAAAAAACAATCAGCCACAGGATGTCATTAGGTGTCCAGGAGAAAAGTTTTAAGTGATAAGATAGAAGAGCGATGGCACGGGCCGTGGCTTAGCGGTTAAGTGTGCGCACTCTGCTACTGGCGGCCCGGGTTCGGATCCCGGGCGGGCACCAACGTACAGCTTCTCCGGCCATGCTGAGGCTGCGTCCCACATACAGCAACTAGAAGGATGTGCAACTATGACACACAACTATCTACTGGGGCTTTGGGGGAAAATGAATAAATAAATAAATAAAATAAAATAAAAAAAGAGCGATGGCATTCCTTTCCATAGATTGGTCAGTAAGACAAGGCCAGGGATAGCCTAAAATTGTGGGCCCAATCCCAGGTGGCAAGTGGAGTAGTGGAACAGGGAGGAAAACCCTGACAGAGAGGAAGAAGCACAGGTTTGGAGAGATGACAGACTCAAGTCTGAATCCTGGCTCTGCCACTTAATAGCTTTGGACCTGGGCAAGGAATTAACCTCTTGGAGCCCCAAGTTCTTTATCTGATTGTTAAAATAAAACTTTCTAATAATTAAACATTGATACAGTATAGAAATACAGAAAATTAAACTCTTCAGTAACCTCAGCCTCTCCCTCAAAGAAATGTCACTAACCTTTTGTTACATCTCCTTCTGGACTCTTTCCTACAGATATTATCTATCTTTAAAAAAAAAATTTTTTTTTAAATGAGACCACACTCGGTTTGTAAACCGTTCAGTAATCTATCTTTTCCCCCCTCAATGATATGTGATAGATATATTGGCAATCAAAATAAATTCAATCATTCTTTTTAGCAACTGATATTAGTTCGTTGCATGAATAGCACAGTGGTTAAGGGCAAGAGTTCTAGGATTAGTCCACTTTTTATCAAATGGGTGACCTTGGGCTGGTTACCTAACCAGTTGGACCCTCATTACTTTACCTGTAAAATGGAAACTAGACTTGTAATTTTCTCATAGGGTTTTTTTTTTTTTTGAGGTTTCAATGTGATTGTTTATGTAAAACCCTTAACACAGAACCTGGCAGCACATAAATGCTTTTTTTTTTTTTTAAAGATTTTATTTATTTATTTTTCCCCCAAAGCCCCAGTACATAGTTGTCTGTCATAGCTGCACATCCTTCTAGTTGCTGTATGTGGGATGCGGCCTCAGCATGGCTGGAAGAGTGGTGCCTCGGTGCGCACCCGGGATCCGAACCCGGGCCGCCGGCAGCGGAGAGCACGCACTTAACCGCTAAGCCACGGGGCCGGCCCACACAAATGCTTAATAAAAGTTAGCTATAATGATTAGCATGATCTAATTAATTCATCTCCTATTGTTGAGCATTTGAGTTGTTTCTAATTTCCAGATGAACATTAGAATGAATTTGTCAAGTTCCTTCCACACCTCCCCTCCCCCAAAAGTCTTTGAAATTTTGATTAGGACTTCATTATGATTATGGTTTAATTTGGGGGAGAACGGACATCTTTACAAAATTGAATCTCCCCATGCAGAAACAAAGTGTATTTCTTGAGTAAGTGTTGGTCTTTCCCTCAACAGGGCCTCTCTGGAGAATGTTGTGGTTAGGGGCTTTACTCAAGCTGTGACATTTATTTCACCACAGCTGCTGCAGTCGTGGGGGTCACACCTCTGCAATTCCATGCAGCCCCACTGAAGTGCTGAAAAAGGACCATGTGGCCGTCAGAGCCCAAGAAAACCTCACCATGTCCACTTTATGATAATGTCTCACGGCTAACGTAAGGAGGGGCAGTGGAGGGGACCTGACTCTCAAACTCTTAGCCCTCGATTCAAAAGAACCACAGGAAATCCACTCTTGGAGCCCACTGGCAGCCAAGTCCCTACTCCTGCCCACCAGGCTGGAAGGGTCAGGTAGGGAGTCTCGCCTGAACCCTGAAAGGCTGTGGAAGAACTCACGCTTTACTCCCTCCTCTTCCTATGCCTGGTCACTCCTGACTTAGCTACTGTGAAGCTAATCTTTCAAAGCCTCTGTGAGTGAATCATAGAAGTCTGTATAGCAAAGACTAACAACAACAATAACAATAATAATAACAATAGATAAAACACATAGCATTTATTATACACAAGACACTGTTTTGAGTGCTTTACATACATTAACTCATTTAATCATCATAACAACCTAGTGTATGGTATTATTGGTACTATTATTACCTCCATGTTTTACAGATGAGGAAACAGAGGCACAGAGTGGCCCCAATGTTACCAGCCAGTAAACTGGGGTTTAAACCTGGTCTGGCTCATAACCCCTACCCCATACTAGAGTATACTACAGCGTGGTAGTTAGTGGTTAATAAAAGGGGCGAAGAACCATGATCAGCTGGGTTTTTAAGATTCATCAGCTTTAAGAACAAGTTTTTAAATGTAAGCCCTGATATCCAATTTGTCTTCCCAGTGCTTAGTATATAAAAGGGCTCAAGGAGTGTTTATTAATGTATGTTTCTCAAGCAGACTTTTGATATCACTGAGTTGTAGACAAAGGAGAAAATTTCTAGAAACATGCTCAGTTGTTATGAGCCAAGTCTGCTTCCACATACAGGCTAAAAGCCCTGGAGACGATAAACAGTAAAAGCTCAGGGATCTACCCCTGGATGGTCTTAACCCTGAGCGTGGTCAAGGATATTGCTCTGCAGTGCAGCGTGGGCAGCATGCTCTTCAGCACAGCTGTTTAAGCATTTGCTATCAGCCCATACACAAACTCGGAGACAGGACTTCCCCAACTTTAATGTGCCTCACCCAGAGATTCTGATATCATTAGAGGGGCTCACTCATCCAGATTTTTAACAAGGTGTTCTTATTCCAGGTAGCTGACCTAGGCCTGTCTCTGGGGCCTCCTGTCTTCAGCAGGTATGAAGAAGGTGGGGCAGGGACTGCCTGGCCTTTCCCAGGCATCATCTTAACCTTCGGTTAAAGAGCAGCTTGCACATGGCATCGTGCTAGGCAGGTATGGTGAATCAGACTCATGCATTCCCTGCCCTCCTTAATTGACAATCCATCAGCTTTCCAAACAGACCAAACCTTGTCAGGACAGGAGCAACGGACAACTCAGAGTTCCCAGGAAAACTCACCAACTCACAGCCCCCCTGGGAAGCTGCTGTGGCCATTCCACTTCGGTTCCTCCATTCCACTATCAAGAAGTGAAAACCCAGGCAGAGCCAGAGGGGCAGTAACTCCATCTCAAGTGCAGCACTGTGGACAGAGGGCAAGGAAGAAGCGAGTAAGAGAAGGACATCCCAGAAGGCTACTTTGCATTCTCAGTAGAAGGAGCCAGTTCCCAGTGACATCTGGTCTTGGAGGCCCACAGTGACAAGGAGGTGGAAACCCAGAGATTATTCAAATACCTCAAGGTAGCCAACATTTTCAACCTTTCACTGCAACTGTCAACAAGAACTCATTTTCATTTTGCTTCTACCATTTGATGGACAGGTGGCTGAACACTGAAACTCCCAAGAATCCAGCAACAGAAGAGAGAAGCAAAGGATTTGAGGGACCAAGTCTCAGGTCACCTAGAGTTTGCCACGTTTTGTAGTTCTGTTGAAGTTTTCCTCCCAAAGCTCAAATCTGCCTGATGCATCGCCTGAGCTCAATAAATATTTGCTGAATGAATGAATGGTGAACTGGGATTGAAATATTAATTGTAGCCCCTGGGCCCACAGAGTTACTAATTGTTGTGCGGACATGAGGCTTTTAGAAAAGAGCAGATCCTATTGGTTAACTCATTTGAATATAGCCCTTTGAAAAAAAGATTTTGATATTTTGCCTGGATAAGGGAAAAAACTGAGGGGAAAACGAAAAGCAATCTTCAGATATAATGAGGATTATTGATGAAATGTGGTTGCCAGCCCTCTTACCTGGCCAGTGAGCACAGAACAGGAGTCATGAGAAGGCTTAAAATTATACAAATACCAAGAGAACTTTAGAACTAAGAGAAACTATAATGGAAATGTAATAAATCTTCCACCATCCCATTTTTACAGGTGAATATGGAAAGGCCCAGAGATAATAATGGCTTATTTAAGATTCCAGATTGACTTAGTGGTAGGGCTGGGAGCAGCCCTCCGCGAGCCTCAGGATGAGTAACCAGGGTAATTCCTCTCCCTGTAAGTGCTGTTGAGTTGACTACTCACCTGTTGGGGGTGTTTATAGCTCAATGGCATCCCCTCCCAGCTCTGCATTCTTCAGCATCAGGGGCAGGTGCCTGGCCCCAGCTTTCCTCCTGCCCCATCCTCTCCTTGACATCTACCCAGGAAGGACCTCAGGGTCTGCTCTCTAGTCTTCTCCTGGGCCAGCAGCCCCAGCACTAACACGAAGCTTCTCACCTATTCCATGGGATCCTCAGACCTTTCTGCCTGACACTTCTAGGCCATCTCGGGCCCCTTCCTCTTTCCCTTTCTTCGAATAAGTTTACACATCTCTAAGGCTAATTTTAACTTCCTAGTCAGATTTGAATACTCACCAGTGATAACAGACCAACAGAAAAGCTAAGTGAAACCAGGTAAATCAACTTTAGCCTTCACCTCAGGTCAGGTCAGGTCTCCTTACCACAGCGGGAACCTCCAATTCAGAATTCATCAGTATTTACAGACACTGGGAATCCCCTTCCTAGACCCTCCTTCCGCTTCTGTCCCTGTGCAGGAATTATTACCTCATGGCATGTACAGGGACAGATGGCAAAAACAGAGCCATATGGGCTCCTGTCCTCAGTATCCTCCCAACACACACACACACACACGCGTGAAACCTTGGGATCATTTGTCCGCTTTGAGATAAGGTTGCCAGACTTAGCAAATTATAAGATGCCATTTGAATGTCAGATAAACAACAAATAATTTTTTGGTGTAAATATCTCCCATTCAATATTCGGGACATACTTATACTAAAAAAATTCATTGTTTATCTGACACTCAAATCTCAGTGAGAGTCCTGTATTTTATTGAAGAGAGATGGGGAGATGGGAACCGTGCACGTGCTCCCTCCCCTCCTCTCTCACCTGACCCGTCGGTGTGTTGGGCTTGGGATGGTACATGCTGCTG
The DNA here is from genome assembly GCF_057802395.1 of Ceratotherium simum simum. Lineage (NCBI taxonomy): Eukaryota > Metazoa > Chordata > Mammalia > Perissodactyla > Rhinocerotidae > Ceratotherium > Ceratotherium simum. Next base: position 27,735,370 of record NC_141914.1, on the reverse strand, counting down.
TGACACTGACCCTTCCAGAACAGCCAGCCTGTATACTGAAATACTGAATGTGTACAGGGCAAGAGTGCAATTTCATTTTTTTTTTTTTGTGAGGAAGATCAGCCCTGAGCTAACATCTGCCAATCCTCCTCTTTTTGCTGAGGAAGACTGGCCCTGGGCTAACATCCATGCCCATTTTCCTCCACTTTATATGGGACGCCTGCCACAGCATGGCCTGACAAGTGGTACGTCTGTGCGCGCCCAGGATCCGAACCGGCGAACCCTGGGCCGCCACAGCAGAGCACGCGCACTCAACCGCTTGCGCCACCAGGCTGGCCCCAAGAGTGCAATTTCTTCAGGGAGAATGTAACTCTTCAGATTGGAATGCTGGATAGGCCTGGTGTCACGACCAGAGTGTAATTTTCATTTCTGGGTCAACAAGAAAATTTCTGCAAATTTAAAAACATATTTTCTTCTTCCTCCTAAGCTAGGCCAACCAGCCCAAAAAAACTCTTGCTGTGCCCTCTGGGCAACTCCTTCTCTCATGAGGCAGCACGGAAAGATTATAGGATGTGGAACCAAACCGACCAGGGTTTGAATTCTGGCCCAGTTTTTGTTGTTTGTCCTCGAGAAATTCACACAAAGTCTCCAAGACTCACATAATCCTTCTATAAAATGGGATAATAATAACTATTCAGAATTTTTATGAGAATCAAATAGTATATGTGAAAGTGCTTCATTAACTATAATGGTAGTTAATAACACAATTATTATTTATGAGTTTCAAATACCAATGAGCTGGTAGCGTGGTTGTTATTCCTATGCATAATCTCCAAGGTAATTCAACAGCTACACAAAGAAGGAAAAAGAATGAATAATTTGACTGGAAGAATGGATACATCATCATACCAACTAAATGTGTGAAAGGTATGCGGGAAGGTTGGGTTAAAAATTCTACATTAATAAATTCCAAAACAAGGTTAATCCCAGTAACAGGTGACTATGCTGGTTGAGAGCTGTTTGTCCTCAGATCCATGCCTTACCCTTCCCCGACCCTGCTCTATATCACAGGAGACTGACTTCCGAAGGCTCTGTTTCCTAAGCTCTGGGTGTCAGCTGGCCTCCAGCTGGTAGGTCAATGGGAGGCACTACTGGAGGTCAAATGACAGAAGAAGAGAGTCCAGGGTATTGCCCTCCCTCTCTGCCTTGGACAGAGAAGTCTTTGAGCTTCTTCTGGTGACTCCTAGGCTCTGGTAACACCCCTCTTCCCTTTATCCTACCCCTCCTTAGAGGAAGTAGCAGCTTCCTTGAATTGCTAATCTCTGAGTTGACTATCTATTCTCTGGTTGATGTCTCAGTGTCTTCCATCACGTGTAGCCAATTTCCTGCATTAAATTTCCTTTGTTTAAAAATCTGGGTGTTTCTGTTTCCTGGTTGGACCTTGGCTGACACAATGATGTAAATGTGAGCGCTTTGGAGCAGTACTAAAAAAAAATGTCTGTAATGGCTCTGAAAAGAAAGAAAAGACTTCCAAAATAATAACCATTCGGGCTGAGAAACACTGTTCCTGAAGTGTGTAGCTGCAGAAGTCTTCTTCAGAGGCATGGCACTGCAGAGTACAAGGTAAACAGTTTGGATGCCAAATCTCATTGGAAAATCCCATGAATCCTCTCCTGTGTGCACAGGACTGCCTCCCCTCCAATTGGGTGAGGACCACTCAACAATGCTCCAGCTGAAAGAGAATATCTAAGTGTGCAATTAAGTAACTGTCCCACTTTACTCCTCTCTCTCTGACATCTTCTGAAAAATACATCCATTTTTTAAGCCAAATCATCTTAGATACATTTTTGGTGAAGAAAGAGAAGTGCATGAAAAACACTTATGATGGAGGGCACATATGGCAGTATGACATTAATAATTTAAAGGAGGTAACCTGGAACCTCCCCTCATTATAATTAAAAGGGCTTGGATCAACGGTTCCCTTTTCATGGACTGTGAACCACTGCGGAAGCCACAGGATTAACACAATGGAACTGCAAATCAACCCATGTTCCAAGTAGGGTATCAATATGGTACTTATTGATAAGTAAGTATCAGTTACTTATCAATACTTAGAAGTATTGATAAGTAATAAGTACCGTGTCTCCTCCTGGTCTGAGTGACCACTGGGAAAATATTTTATATAAGACCTGAGATCCTGACACGAGAAACAGATGACATTAACAGACTCTGCTTAAACCAGATAACAAAGTCAAAGAGTTCCTTCCAAGTATGGAGGCAGAAAATGGTAAGTCTCATTCTCTTTTATATAGTCTATACATTCTATATTCTTTTATTCAGTAAACAATTTCTATACATTCTCTCTATATCTTTTATCCAGTCATGGTTATCATGATCGTGGCTAAAGCCAGAGACTGTGAGCTTCTAATTAGTGAAAAGCTTTGAAAGACAAGACACTATTGACCCAGGTGCTAACAGGAGACAAGATTCTGTACTATGTCTGTAACACATGTGACTTGGAGATATTAGGATTATATATCCTACCTCCCGTTAAAGTGAAGCCCTCTTTGTGTTGCATTTATATTTCTTCTTTATCTTCTCTAACTATTCTGTTTGTGTTCAGTCATCACAAAATGTCCTTGCTGGATCTTCTCTAAGAAGTCCTTGAAATACTAGGACCTCAAATGCTTAAGGGTATCCCCTATGTAACCATTAGTCTTGAGACTATGCATTCTAATTGGTTATCATGGAAACCTGGGATTCAACCCCTATCCATCCTTTGTCTATAGAGTGTTCCTTTTTAGTCAGAAAGATAACTGGCTTTCTGGCTTTTCTCTCTCCAGATCTGGTCATAACAAATAAGTGGTGAAAACAGATTTATTTCATAAAAACAACATGAATCGAGACTGTCTTTTGAACTAAGGAAGAAGGAAGAAGAATGCATATCAGCTGCAAAAATCCCTTTTTGTTTTAGAAATTATGCTTGTTTGCTTTTTCTGTTTCCACAAAATAATAGGGAAAAGCTCCTGTGTCACTGACCTAAGGTAAAAGAAGACTGACGGGATGGCCCCATGGGCTGTGTGGGACAATGAAAGGGATGGGAACATCCACTCCTTTTAGAAAGGGCAGCCCAATCCTGCCGGCAGTGGCTTGGCTGTAAGCTGGGGCAGCCCTTCCAGATCCATCCCCATGACCATATCAGTTCTGGGCTCAGGACTGCTTGGACAGAGGATGACAGCCACACGCAGGCCAAGGAGTGGCTCCAGTCCAGAGGACATATGGCTGATGCTTGCTTTTGCAATGGACAGGGAAGAAAGGGTGAGTGAAATCTTTTGACTGGGCTCTGCTTGTTGAGTTCCTGAAATTTCCATGTCTCTCTCATCACAAGAATCAAAATAGTTCAGGATAGCAGCAGTGTCCCTATTTTTGTCAGGCTCTCTGACAAACATATATACATACATTATTTTTTTTTTAATGTATGTACATTTTCCTGTGTTAGTAAAATATAACTTGTTTTTTTAAGAGTTATTAACTCCAAGTAGCTTTCTGTTGTTATGTAATGTATTAATCAGCTGATAGGAAAACACAACCATCAGGTAAGGGCCAAGCGACAGGTATTTTTCTCCCTAAAAGGGTCTCCTCGTACTCAAAGTTTGGGAATATCAAGCAGTAACTCTGACCTGAGTTTTGGGTTTTGTTTTGTGAGGTTTTTTTTATTCATTTTCAGGAAAGGATGCTGGATTTCTAGTATTCAGGGGCACCCCGAATATCACCTCCTCACTCCCCGACTCTTTCCTCCCGGCCTTCTCTAGCCGCTGCTACTACAGCAGCTGCTGACAGAGCTGGGACCACAACCTCTTTGCTAAAGATGCTATTAGCAAGTATTAAGAGTGTTATACATATATTAGCATATAATTAAGAATTTTCTCAAAGTAATCAGATAAGCTGAAAAAGCTTTAAAGAAAGAGGTCTTTGGGGGCCCGCCCAGTGGTGTAGTGGCTAAGGTTGGCCTGCTCCACTTCAGCACCCCAGTTTGTGGGTTCCGATCCCAGCTGCAGACCTACACCCCTCATCAAGCTGTGCTGTGGTGGCAACCCACATACAAAATAGAGGAAGACTGGCACAGATGTTAGCTCAGGGACAATCTTACTCATGCAAAAAGAGGAAGATTGGCAACAGATGTTAGCTTAGGGACAATCTTCCCCACCAAAAAGAAAGAAAGAAAGAGGTCTTTGGAGAAAGTGAGAAAGTAGAGAATACCCTCAGAGATATTTGGTGTTAGAAACAAATATTTATAGACTGGTCTAGGAGGAGGGACTCTCTAGAAGCAGAGTATGCACGAGCGTGGGGTGTGAATGTGTGACAGTGACACCCTCTGAACACAAAAGGCACAGGTGCTGGATATAGGGCTCCACAGAAAAGGAGCCCACTTCTGCTTAAAAATAAAAGAGCAAATCCCACCTAGGATCCTGAGAGAAAGGGAAGGGCAGCTGGTCACAGACCACAGAGAACAGATAACAAAGAACAGAAACCCCAGTCTGTGACCACTTCAAACAATTCCTACTACCAAGAAGTATTTGAGAGCCTCAGGGAAGCAGCTTTGGTCTCTTTGATTCTTAGCAAAAAATTACAGTGACCTCAACCTTCACACGTGTTCCAACTTAACATCTCCCATGTCCACCTGCATCCGGAGCCTCCAGCTGTGGCACCTTGGGCAAACCAGAGCCCCATCTTGGTAGTATTCTTGCTAAAAATGTTTGCCCTGAACCCTGTCATGAGGAAACAACCAGACAGATCCAGGCTGTACAATGTCCTACAAGACAGCTGGCTCGGACTCTTCAGAAAAGTCAAGGTCTTGAAAATCAAAAAAAAGCAGGAGAGGGGAGAAGAGGGACGTCTAATTATAAATGACTAAGAAACATAATAACCAAGTGCAAAGCATGTACCTTGAGTGGATTTTAGACTTTTAAAAAATCTCTAAAAGAAAAATTTGAGACAATTGGGGAAATTTACATGTGTACTGAATGATATGTTTCAGATGGTATTATGTACAGATGATATTATCAGACTATTGCTAATTTTCTTAGGCATGATAACGATGTTGTGGTTATGTAGAAAAGTGCCCTTATTCTTAGGAAATGCATGCAGAAGTAGTTAGGGGTGAAATTTCATGATGTCTACAGTTTATGTAACCTACTTTCAAATGGCTCAATAACGAGGGAGAAAGACAAAACTAAAGCAAAATATTGCCAACTGGTAAATTTAGCATGGTGCTTTCTTTTAACTTTTCTGCAAATTTGAAATTTTTCAAAATTAAAAAAATGGGGAAGGGGCCAGCCTGGTGGCATAGTGGTTAAGTTTGGCATACTCTGCTTTGGCAGCCTGGGGTTTGTGGGTTTGGCTCCTGGGCGCAGACCTACACCACTCATCAAACCGTGCTGTGGTGGCAACCCACATACAAAATAGAGGAAGACTGGCACAGATGTTAGCTCAGGGCCAATCTTCCTCAAGCAAAAGGAGGGAGATTGGCAACAGATGTTAGGTCAGGGCGAATCTTCCTCAACAAAAGAAAAAAAAATTGGGGAAAAGGAAACAAATGTTGGAGTTCTTAAAGGGAGAGGGGAAATTATGGTAACCTTTTGTCCCCAAATTTCCAGGAATGTACATTTTTCAAGTACTCTTCACAGAATGGTGCTCAGTAAACACTTAAGTTTAAAACACATATACGCATAAACCTTAAAAATATCCTGAAAATTCTAACATTTTGACATTCAAACCAGAGCTTCCAGACAGCTTCTCATACCTGGAAGGAGCACAGAAGTGTTAGATCATGTGTCCTGAGTGTGATTCAAGAAAAATGGTTGATATATTAACGTAACCTCCGCTGTCCAGTTCAATTGCTCTGTCCATCACACCCCCAGTCCCTCTGGAGGGGCAGCCCTCAGGAGAAGCACATGACCTCACCTCCACCTCCACCAAGGTGACAGCATCTTGGGGAAGCACCTGACCAGGGGAGGTCAATCCTTACATGTGGCCAGCACCCTATGAGTGACCCCAATGCAGAAAGACAAAGAAGAGACTTAGGTAATTAGCGGTGGAAATTGGAGCTAAGAGGCACTGAGAGCGAAGGTCGAGTTGAATTTTTGAGGGATCGTCATGAGAAAGCAGATGCTGTGAGGCAGATGACACGGCGAATGAACAGTCAACAGAAGGCAGAGATCAGAGAAGATGGACTAGAAAGAACAAGAGGGTGGACCATGCAGGCTGGGGGAGAGGGTGGAGGACGGGCTCTAAGGCTGCCTCTTGGGTTCCTGGTGGCTCTTGACAGGGCCGCGTCCATTTCCAAGCTCCAGGTTTTCTCATGATAGTACTCCCCCACCCCCCCGCCCCCAGTAGCTGGCCCAAGTGTTGCTTCTTGCCAACAAAAAGGACTTAACTAAAACAGGACTTGCACTCTTGAATAAGCTTAAACACGAAGGACGAAATTGAACATAATATTTCAAAAAAGCATATGAAAGTTTTATGACGCTACCTGAAAATTCGAGAAAGTGGCTGAAATCTGAATCCAGGAATGTATTTTTCAAAGTGCATCCTACAGGCAAGAATCATCAAGGGATGGTAAAACTAGAGTGAAAATTTGCTGGGAAACAAGATATTAATATAGTCTTAAAGTATCTCCCTACTAAGTTACTTATTAATTTTACAAAGGCAAAAATAGCAGCTTTATAGTGGAGAAATTGACAGATACCTCCTTAACCAAATGATCAAATTACTGTCGGGGCCTTACTGGGGTACTGGGCGAAATTGGAATACAGACAATGGATGAAATAACAGTATTATATCAACGCTAAATTCCAGATTTTCATCATTGTACTGTGGTTATGTAAGAGACTATCATTGTTCTTAGAAAATATACACTGAATTATTCAGGGTAAAAGGGGCATGTGGTCTGCAACATTATTCTCAAGTCATTCAGAAAAAATTATATATAAATATTTAAAGAAATTATATATAAATGTACAAAGACAGAAAACAAATATGAGAAAATGTTAATAATTGGTAAATCTGGGTAAAGAATTTATGGGAATTCTTTGCATTGCCTTGAAACTTTTCTGTAAGTTCAAGATCATTTCAAAATAAAAAGTGACAAAAAATTGACACATAAAAGCACAAACTGGGGCCGGCCCCGTGGCTTAGCGGTTAAGTGCGTGCTCTCCGCTGCCGGCGGCCCGGGTTCAGATCCCGGGTGCGCACCGAGGCACCGCTCCTCCAGCCATGCTGAGGCCGCATCCCACATACAGCAACTAGAAGGATGTGCAGCTATGACAGACAACTATGTACTGGGGCTTTGGGGGAAAAATAAATAAATAAAATCTTAAAAAAAAAAAAAAAAGCACAAACTGTTGAAAAAAGTGCATTCTAAAACTAATTAAATTCATGTAACAGGAAAATCGACTTCTTCTGGGTACTGACAAATCATTATGTTAGATGATTGTAGACATCATCTCTATTTTATAATAATCTGCACATAAAACTAATTTGATTTGCATGATTTTTGTTTGGAGAAGCTATACTTACACCAAGCAAATAATTTAGCAATATATATTTAATGCTTAAAATACAGCCTGAAAAAAGGAAAGAAGATAGGGAGAGAGAGAGAAAGGGAGGGAAAGAGGGAAGGAAAAAAGCCAGAATGACATTTTGGCTCAAACCTTAAATTCAAGATGAAATTATCTGACTTTTGAATAGTGAGTTTAGGATTATTTTGATTACTCAGACATCTAAGAAAGATGTCTACAAAATTTTAAAGATACTCTGTGCACTCTTTCCCTGTAAGTAAGCCACAAAGTGTACTTTTTTAACATCGAGATATAATTCACATACCATAAAATTCACCGCTTTAAAGTGTACAATTCAGTGGTTTTTAGCATATTCACAAAGTTGTGCAACCATCACTACTATCTAATTCCAGAACATTTGCATCACCCCAAAATGAAACCCTATACCCATTAGTCACTTCCTTTATCCCTTGACAACCACTAATCTACTTTCTGTTCCTATGGAATTGCCTATTCTGGACATTTTATATATATAGAATCACATTATATGTGGCTTCTTGTGTCTGGCTTCTCTCACACAGCGTAATGTTTTCCAAAGTTCATCTATGTTGTAGTATGTATCAGTATTTCATTCCTTTTTATGGCTGAATAATAGTCTATTGTATGGATATACCACATTTGTTCACACATTCTTTAGTTGATGGATATTTGGGTTTTTCCACTCTTTGGTTATTACGAATAATACTTCTATGAATATTCATGTACAAGTTTTTGTGTGGACATGTTTTCAGTTCTCTGGAGTATATACACCCTGGGAGGGAAACTGCTGGGTCAAATGGCAACTCGGTGTTTAACTTTGAGGAACTGCTAGACTGTTTTCCAAAGTCTCTGTACCATTTTATATTCCCAGCAGCAGTGTATGAACGTTCCAACGTCGCCTCATCCTTGCCAACACTTGTTATTTTCTGTCGTTTTTATTGTAGCCATCCTAGTGGGTGTGAAGTGCTATCTCTTTGTGGTTTTGATTTGGACTTCCCTTATACTTAATAATGTTGAGCACTTTTCATGTGTTCATTGATTTATTTCTATATCTTCTTTGCAGAAATGTCAAAAATATGTACTTTTATTTATTTTTGTGGAGAAGACTGGCTCTGAGCTAACATCCATTGCCAATCCTCTTCTTTTTGCTAAGCAAGATTAGCCCTGAGCTAACATCTGTGCCCATCTTCCTCTATTTTGTATGTTGGATGCTGCAAGGCATGGCTTGGTTAGCGGTGCATCAGTCTGCACTTGGGATCCTAACCTGCGAACCCCGGGCCACCAAGGGGAGCATGCAAACTTAACCACTATGCCACCGGGCTGGCCCCCAAAATGTGTACTTTTAAATTCAAAGAATTTTAAATTTTGATTTTGGAATTTCATGTGAAATAAAATGAATAGTTATAAAAGTAAACAACCAGGGGCCGGCCCGATGGAAAAGTGGTTAAGTTCACGTGCGCCGCTTCGGTGGCCTGGGATTCAACGGTTCAGATCCCGGGCGCAGACCTACACACCACCGCTCATCAAAGCCATGCTGTGGAGGCATCCTACATACAAAATGGAGGAAGATGGGCACAGATGTTAGCTCACGGCTACTCTTCCTCACACACACACACAAAAAAGCAAAGAACTAGCTGTATTCTTTGGGTGAATTAATACATTCTTATATCTTGCAAAGAATCAATATTTAGATGATGGATGCATTAAAAAAGAACTTGCAAATTGAGGGTTGGGGCAACAGAGCATTTAGAATTGTGATGCGTGAATTTAGACCTCATGATTTGCTTCTCTGTCTTTCTTTCTTAATAATGAGTTTGTTAAAATATAGGCAACACAATGGCTTCTGAATCTCCCCCGCACCCCAGAACTGTCTCATACCCTGAAGGGAGAGAAAGCAAATTAGCACTTTTCTGAAGGATAACTTAGCACAATTTATCAAAGATTCTGAAAACGCAGATTATTTTTTATTCAATAATTCCACTTCTAGGGATTTATCCTAAGGAATTAAAATGTATGTAAAAATATTTTTACAGAAATATTCCTTACAACATTAGTAATAATAATAAAAAAGTGGGGGGCCGGCGTGGTGGCGTAGCAGTTAAGTGCGCGCACTCCACTGCGGCAGCCCGGGTTCGGATCCCAGGCGTGCACCAACACACTGCTTGTCAAGCCATGCTGTGGCGGCGTCCCATATAAAGTGGAGGAAGATGGGCATGGATGTTAGCCCAGGGCCAGTCTTCCTCAGCAAAAAGAGGAGGATTGGCATGGATGTTAGCTCAGGGCTGATCTTCCTCACACACACACACACACACACACACACACACACACAAGTGGAAGCCACCTAAAAGTGCAACAATGGAAAAATTGGTTCAATACATTACGATACAACTATATGATAGGAATAATGTGCTCCAATTAAAAATGCTTTGGTAGGGCCGGCCCAGTGGCTTAGCGGTTGAGTGCACGCGCTCCGCTGCTGGCGGCCTGGGTTCGCATCCCGGGCGCACACCGACACACCGCATCTCCGGCCATGCTGAGGCCGCGTCCCACATACAGCAACTAGAAGGATGTGCAGCTATGACATACAACTATCTACTGGGGCTTTGGGGGGAAAAATAAATAAATAAAATCTTTAAAAAAAAAATGCTTTGGTAGTAATATATTTATTGACATAGAAAGATGTTCGTAATAAAATATTATTAAGAAAAAAAGGAAAATACCAAATAGAATATATAGTGTAATCCTAACTCTGTTAAAAGAATATGCATGCATCTGTATGTGCACAGAAAATACTCTAAAGGGTACACATCAGACTCTCAACAGTGGGGAGAATTAGACCTGATATTTACTTTTGCTATATCTATATTTTTTCTTCTTTGTATTTTCAACTTTTCCAACAATCAACTTAAATTACTGTATTCAGACAAGTTTTAAAAGAGTAGAATCAATCTATTATTACTTAAAATTAAAATATGTCATAATCAGAGCCTAATAAATATCACTAAAATACAGAATTCCTTATAGGTACTTAGAACTACAATCATTTTGAGTGTGCTTAAAACAATCATGTTTGAAGTAAACGGAAGAAAAATATCATTGACTAATAACTAAGATAAGTTTTATTACAGAGATTTCTTTTTCAGAGTCCAGGGGTTTAGATTTGGGGTTGCATGTTCTTAGCCTAGCCCCTGGACAGGCGGATGTAAGGGTGAGGGAGGAGCCCAGGCTAAGGGGACAGACGGACCGGGTTCAAAGCCTGGCTCTGACCTTGGGTACATCACTCAACTTCTTGGCCTCAATTTCCTCCCCAGTAAAATGGGAATGCCTGTGTTGCAAGATTGTTACCATATTAAGACAAGTTTTAAATGAAAGTTAAAAAAACAGTCTTTTCATCCTTACAGCATCCTTGTCCCCAGCAGGTTGTCAACCTGCTTGTGCTTATCACCCCCAGGGTGGGAGCTCACCGCTTTGTAAGCGGCTGGTTGTACAATTTGTGCCCTGTTACATTTGCCTCTAGGACATGGCTGCCCCTCTAAGCCTGGACAAATAAGTGAGGAGTTATATCATTTGCATTGGTCGGAAAGCTCCTTGGATGTGCGGTCCTGAGAATTCGCGTGAGGAAGGACAGTTCTGGTGCACATGTCTCTTCCGGCAAATGCATCTTCATTCAAATTTAGTGACTGATCACCCTTTTGAGAACTGTAGCATTTCTGAAGGGACTACCCACCGCTATTTTGGAGGTGAGAACACTCAGGCCAGAGAGCTGAACTGATATAGACAAGGTGCCACAGGGAACACAGTGCAATGGTTTCCAACACTGGTTTAAAACCCAGATCTCTCGTTGCCACCGAGCCTAGCACACCTGGTCAGCCCGGGCTCCTCCGGGCTGTGGACGAGTCTTGTCTGCGAACAGCGGAGGCTCTGCCTCTGCCTGGAGGGAGGCTGGAGGACCAAAGTGCTCTTCTTCCCTTGGAGTCTTCCCACAGAGACTCAGTGTGTGAAGCGCCACTTAGAGCACTACCCTGCTCTTCTTCGTTTCCTCAGGGCTACAGATGAGTCACCGGCTTCCCTATGTGGTCAGGGTCAGCCCTCCAGAACCAATGGAGGTCAGCTCACTCTGTCCTGTTCCATGGCCACAGGCTGCATCTGGCCACAGGTCATAAATAACGCAAATCTGCTCCCACTGGGGAGATAACACCTTGCTCTCACATGGCTGGTGGTAGTTCCGGGGTGTCACCTCTGTATACGAGACACCCACATAATCTCAGTGGATAGGCACCCAACCAATAATGCTTTAGCTTCAACTTGTCATTTCCTTTCAGTATCACAGGCTTGTTCTCTCTGGTCACTTCACTCCAGTGGTGGCCATGGGTGACAATGGCCTTGCCAACTTCACAGGGTTGTGTCAAGACTGAATGAGAGAATGTGTGTGCAAAAGCTTTGTCCACATAAGGAAATGTTGTGGACTTCATTTCAAGTGAGGGGAGGAGAGTACCCCACCAATTCCTCCAAGGCCTGCAAGAGTCCCCCCCAGGGGGCAGACATTTTCTGTAGGTACAAGGTAGTGTCAGAATTAAAGAAAGGGCAGAGTTCCTCTGTGCAAACAGGGAGCTGGTGTTGAAATAAATAAAACAGAGGAGGTGCCGTCCCTTCTCCCATCCATGTGAGCTGCAGGGTGTGACTCTGGGATGTTCAGAGACGAGACTGCCCAGAGTCTGCAGGAGACTATGGGCATGGATGACAGGTGATAACTGGGGCTTATTGACCAGACTGGAAATATGCCACCCACTCCACCTTGGTTTCCTTGAGAAAGAGCACAACTGAGGAATGAAACCATGTGGATTCCTGGTAACTGCCCAGCTCCATGGGACAGTATTCAAGCTCCCAGATTGCCTTCCAGGCTCTTAACTGTAATAGCTAATGTGTACGGAGTGCTTACTTTGGGATAAGTCCTATGCCAGGTGCTTTACATATAATAGTCCTCACAAAATCATCACCATTTTACACATGGCACATTGAGGCTCACAGAGGTTTAGGCCATATAGCTGGAGAATATCAGAGCTGCAATTCAAACCTAGTCTGTGTGTCCACCAAAACTCAAGCTCAATACCACAAGCCGCAGCTACCCTGGGATACTTGCTATCCTTGACTAAAGGATGCATTTTCACACACTGTTTCCTCTGCGGGAAGGGCCCTTTTTCTGATCTTCTCCACCTGCCGAACTCCTATTCATCCTTCAAGGCCCAGTGCACGTGTCACCTCCTCATCACATCCTAAGAGTTTAGTTGAGCAACAATCCATATAATATGATAGTATATTATAGATAGTTATAGCTCCCATGGATGTCTTTTTATTTTTTATTATTTGATTTTTATGTTTATGAAAATGAATGTGAGGAGTTACTAGGTATTGTTAGTAATTTAACTTTTCACCACCATTTTATTATGAAAAATTTTTAACATACAGCAAAGTTGAAGAATTTGACAGTGATCACTGGTATACCCACCACCTAGATTCTACAAACTTTAACTTTTTACGATACTTGTTTTTATCACATATCTATCCTTCAATCGATCTTATTTTTTGATGCATTTCAAAATAGACTGCAGTCATCAGTACATTTCACCTTAAATACTTTAGAATCAATATCAAGTGATATAACTTAAAAAGTTCCTACTTTTTCAATCTTCTGAGTCAATTTAATTAATTTAATCTCAATTTAATTGAGCTTGCAAAGTCAGCTATCTTATTTGGGGAAAAAAAGTTTCTCTCATAAAAAAAAGAAACAAAATAGATTAGATCATCACTGCCTTAGTGTTCTCAGCCAGAATTAGGAGGAAAGCAGCTTATACTAAAGTGTGAATGACTGATATCCTCTTTCATGCACTGCTCTTCAATGGGAACGTATATAGGTAATGATGAAAAATACTAAAGTTTTCACGGCACAGTTTCAAGATGGTAGGGGAGATAATTTTATCCTTTTCAAACTTCCTAAAATTGTACTGGCAAGGTGGCTACCTGTTCTAAGGCTAATTTTTTTTTTCTCTGAAACTCATTTGAATTCACAGAGGAATGGGATTTTTTCAAAAATCCTCTCCTTCCCAAAAAATAAGGATTTTTAAGGAATTCTTGGATAAACCCAAGACAATTAGATTATAACTTAATGCTATTGGTTAACAATAATAATAGCACTTGAAGTTGCAAAGGCTTCTTATGGACATTTGATCTCATTTAATACTTGCAACAGTTCCATGTAGTAAGCATTATTATCTCCATTTTTTTTATAGTGGTAAAATATACATATAATTTACCATTTTAACCCCTTTACAGTAGCATTGAGTACATTCACATTGTTGTACAACCTCACCATTATCCATCTCCAGTACTTTTCCATCCTCCCAAACTGAAACTCTGTATCCATTAAAAAGTAATTCCCCATTCCTCCCTGCCCTCAGCCCCTGGCAACCACTATTCTTTCTTTACTATACATTTACCTATTCTAGGCACCTCACATAAGTGGCAGCATATAAGTGGAATCACGTAACATCTGTCCTTTTGTGTCTGGTTTATTTCATTTAGCATAATGTTTCAATGTCCCTCCATGATACAGCACGTATCAGATTTCATTCCTTTTAATGCCTGAATAAAATTCCATTGTATGCATATACCACATTTTGTTTATCCATCCATCCATCAGTGGACCTTTAGGTCGCTTCTACCTTTTGGCCATTGTGAATAATGCTGCTATGAACATTAGTGTGCAAATACCTATGTTCCAGTCTCTGCTTATCATCTCCATTTTACAGATAAGAAACCCAAGACTTGAAAAGGCCAAAGGGAATTGCTCAAGTCACATAGCTTATAGACAGTGAAGCCAAAACCAGAGCTGAGTTCCAGCCCAGGTCGGAGGTGCTGGATGTGCACCTGCCTGGGGGGAATACATGCTGAGAGAACATTCAGCTGGGCTGCACAGGTATCTATTTGTTGGCAAACAGCTGCCCCGTGAGCCTCCACCCCAGCTGCCTGGCCCCTCTTGCAGAACTCCCAGGGCTCCCACCATGATCCAGCAACCAACGAGGTAACACCTGACCCTGCTTCTAATGACAACGTCCATTCTGATTGGCCAGTGCCTCTACCATGCAGTGTTCGAGAATCTGAATAGCACCCCTGAGTGTTCATGGGGTCATGGTCTTCTATGGGGATGAGACAACCTGTCGACGCCATGGAGTGTACCTATAACAGAGACGAGGGCCTTTAGAGGTTCTGCAAAAGGAGTTAGAAAACCTAGAAAAAACTGGGGATTTAGAAGGAAATAAGAAGCCAGTATTATTAGCTAAAATGGAACCTTCTGTTTAGGGACCTGAGGAAGGACGCAAGAGCCTAGAACAAGAGAATGGCCATCGGGGGAGTCCCATGAGGAGGTCAAAGGGTGCCAGGCTGGGCAGTGATAGGGAGACCGCTAACGTCTGAAGCTGAAGCAGGGGCTCAGGGCCAGGCAGCGAAAGACCCACTCGCCACCGGCCCTGCAGGCAGAGGGAGAGAGCTCGGCCTTGGCGTCTGGTGGGACCACCGAGAGGAGACACTGGAAAGGCAGGAGAGACCCGAGGGATCACGTGTGGACCAGAAGAGGAGTGACACCAGGCAGGACCAGGAGGAGCCAGTGTCCCGCCTGACATCTAAAATGGAGTGACATGAGGTTACTGGAGAACATGATGTGGGGGCTGGGCTGCCTCAGACCTTAGGTCCTGCTTGAGAAGAGCCAGGGTGAAAAGACAGAGGCCCAAGTGCTGCCTCCTGAGGAGAAATCCCCTCCCCATCCTTTTCTCTCTTGGAGGCGGCAGCAGAAGGTTGCTTGGGGCACACGGCACAGCATCTGACCGGGGCGACCTTCTGGGTTGGGGCTGGAGGCGGGAGACCCTGTGTGCCCCCAGGGCTTTGCTGCATTTCACCCATCATTGGTACCAGCCCTGCTCCTCTTGCCCACCTCGCTGGTGAGAACCACGACAGGGTTCTACTTCCTCCTCTCTTCCCTCTGTTCAGCCTGAAATCACTCAGGCACTGAAGTGAGAAGACATGTGCTTTGCTCTCAGCACCTGACTCCATTTGCTCTGGAAATCAGTTGGCTTTGCCTACTCACATTCATTTCTCCTCTGGTAACAACTCCTCAATTCCTCTTTGAGGAAACCACCCCTTCCTTTCTTTTCTTTCTTTCTTTTATTTTTAAAACTTTTATTTGTGGTAAAATGCACTAACCATTTAAAAAATTTAGCACCCTAACCATTTTTAAGTGTATAGTTCAGTAGTGTTAAGTACATTTACACTGTTGTGCAACCAAACCCCTTCCTTTCCTAAGAAGTCCATGTTCATTTGGGTGGGACCTCAACTCCTGGCTCCAATGTGTGGCCTCTGAACAAGGCTGCGCCCATTAGAACCTCCTATTTCCCTAACCACAGTAACTAGTTTATAATGGGTACATCACAGGCACCAAGCTCTTGACAATCAATCCAAGGATTGTTGTTAGAACTGCTAGGAAAGAGCCTTTTTCTTCTTGCTTCAGATGCTGAGCTGGTGGGAATTAAGCCTGGAGCCACAGGCAGCCATCTTTGCCACCAACTTCAGGACCTGCCTGATAATGAAGCCCACACAGAGGAAAGCAAAGCTGAGGAATAGAGACAGATGGATTCCTGGCATCCATTTGAACATCTGGATCCAGCCATGCCTGAAGCTATTTCCTATAGACTTTTTGGTTATTTGAAACAATAAATCTTCTTTTTTGCTGAAGCCAAACTGAGTTGAGTTTTTGTCATTTGCAACTAAAGGACCCTGAACTTAGGTTTACACTTGCTTGTGAGGCTTAATAAGACCCAAGTATCGATGTCCTATTTTCCCTTTCCTCACCTCTCTGAACTTTCAGAGATCATCACCTAACCTAGCCCAGAAACCCCCACACACTGAGCACATGACATCTGTTTGAATATGAAGTTGAGAATAATGGTTTGGGAGGAAGGGGGGAGATGAGTATAATAAAGAAATTCTACCAAAGGCAAAAATATTTGTCACCAATTGCAGACACATCGGTGAGCATCACTGAGCATACAAGCATGTCCTGAGAAAGATGAAGTTTTTCAGTCATGGTTGAAAGCCCACCCTCCCCTAACTTATGTGGTGATACTGTGGATCTGAGCAAGATGTGAGACACAATAAGTTGTCCATCCGAGAGTCTACTGTGCACTTCATGATGTGGATGCACACTGCAGCCAGGACGCAGGTTATAATCACTACCAACATCACACTTCCAAAAAAATCAAGAAGCCCAGAGACGGACAGGTCCATGCACTCCTAACACAGGCCCCAGGACAGAGACACCGGGAGCCTGCACTCTGTTTGGGAGGCTCCTGCTCTCCAATGACGGGTTTAAGGACAATGTGGGATCAGGTTTATATGGCTCTTCGTGAAGTTCCCATGAGGGCACCCATTAGATGAAAGCACTCTCTTTGTGAAACAGGTTTTTGTTTTCGTTTAACCTAAGGGCAAGAGTCAAGGTTTTTTTTTTCTAGGCCCATCATTCTAGAATCCCCTCTAGGAACTCTCAGACATAGATGTACAAACCTACAGAAGTGTGTGAGGAAAATAAAGAAGTCTCAGGGCTATAAAACCCAGCAAATCACCAACATCCAAGAAACAGTGTGGAACACAGCCAGTGGGTGAAGGGAGCCAGCTCTGTACACTCTGAATGTTTCCAACGGCCAGACTCCTAGTAAGTTGCACCCATCACGGAAGACACCTCCAGTGGAGTCCTCTCACTCCCCCTGGAAGCGCACCTCCCACGCACCTCCCAGGGCAAGCCCTACCCAGGGCTCCACTCTTAGGCCCTTGCCTCGGCCTCCCGGAGTCACGGCCGCCGCTGGGCACGTGTTCACCTTCTCTCAGGGGCCAGGTGAGCTGGCAGCCCATTCTGAGGGCGGCATGAGCCCAGTCAGTGGCTCCTTGCTTTTGTCAGCTCCTGAGTGCATGGGGATATACGCTGAACCCTCCAGAATCCGGCCCACATGGAAAGGCCGTGAGGGCCACAGAAAAGCACTGAACAACGGGTCAGAAAGGCCTGGGGTCTAGTCTCCCTCTGGTACTTACTAGCTGTGGGTCCAAGTAACAGAGCCCTAGTGACTGTCCCAAGGACAAATGCTGTGTGGGGAGGGGGCTTTTCCTGTCTTCTTCACAGCTCTACCCCCACCCCCTTGAGCACGCCTGCACACGGAAGACATCCATAACTACGTGTCCCTGTTCATGGGGCTCAGTGTCTTCATCTATGAAATGGTGACTCTCAGTCCACGTTGTGGGCAACAAAAAAGACCCAAGCACTCAGCGTGCTGAGCGTTCACAGAGCAACCTCATTACAGCCAGTGCACCCAGGGAGGGAGCATTCTTGTTCCCATTCTCCCATTCTGCAGATGAAGAAACTGAGGCTCAGAACTTCTCCCCACGGAGCCAGGAATCAAACCCAGGTTCGACTCTGAAGCCCACGTTGTTTCCACTACCTCACGCCACCTGTCTCAGCGCTAAGTGCTCCTAGAGAGAGGTATTGCCACCCACACCCAGAGCCGTAGCCCCGGCACGGCGTGAAAGCAGTGGAGCCTGGATGCAGCACCCACAACTTCCCCGTCAGCCCCCCAGCTGTGGGCCACACACGCTGACCTCCTACCGCCCCACCTCTCCGAGCTCGCCCACCTCCACGAGGGCCGCGGCTGCCCCGCGGGGAGGCGGCCACGCAGGAAATACTCACGGCTCCCGCAGGCCCAGGCGGCTCCGCGGGGCGCATCCTCTCCCGGGGCTCCGGCCTCCTCGAGAGCAGGCGAACGCGGGCCTGGGCTGCCTCCTCTCTCTGGAGCATCAGATTATTTTAGCACTTGCGGAAGGAACGGACGGAAACTGAAGTCACATGGAGAGCGAGCTGCTCAGCGACTCAGCACTCACAGAGAGCAGGCATCTTAGAGGGAACTGCGCTGCGGGTGGGTGGTGAGGGGGATGGGAGAGGGCGGGCTGACCGGCTGGAAGCGGTGGCCCCCCCACCCCGAGCACCTGCTGGGTTAGTCTCAAAGGAAGTGGGATATGTTTATGGTCTCCCAGCAATGCTCATGAAGGCTCCCCAGCCTTTCTTGTCTTAGAGATTTCGAGGGGTGACGAGCTGCGGGCCCTTGCCTGTGAGCTCTGCTGACCCAGAAACTCTTCTCCAAGGTTGTGTCCAAGGGTCAAGCTGGGGCGGACTTTGGGAAAGAGGAGCACACACGTTTTCCAATTGGGAGAGAATTCACCCTCTGGGAGAGTCATCCACTCAGCTAGTCTTTATTAATAATCTCCCTTTTTATGTCCAGCCCATCAAAAAAAGAAAAAGAAATGGAATTGCTTTCGGGTGGACTGTCAGAGTGCCATGAACTTCTTGATCATAGGCTGCATGGATGAATTTTTTGTACCAGATGTGTACAATATTCCCTGCTAGCTCTTGCCGGGAATTCAAAAGAATAATCAAGTTAATGATAGCCACCATCAGAGGGGCGCCAGGCACCATGCTTTGAGCTTTATGTGCATTATCTCATACTCCTGTTCTCAAGGAGCTTACATCTAGCGGAGAAGGCAAAATATTTACTGTGTTGGCGGCATGCCGGATGAGTAATGCAGACAGCCACGTTAGGGGAGTCAGAGAAGGGATCTCCAGTTCTGCTCCTTGCCATCGGATCTGGAGAGGTGAAGTGTCCTGGAGGGTTGGCTCACTCCTCTTGTAGCCTGTTGACTTGTGATTTGGTATAGCATTGTTATCTTGGCGTGTCCATCCTAAGAGAGCAGGAGCAAGTCCATCCTGCTCCAAACATCCAGCACATTGTCTCTGCTCCCTAAAATATTTATTCGTAGTTGTAATAATGATGACATTAATGCAAAAACTGAATAAAAGCCAAATTATCACAAACTAAGGTTCTCTTTCAGGCCTTTTTCTTCTCATGGTATGCACAATTTCTACTCCCATGTCTTTTGTGTCTACCAATATGTTGATAACTCCCAAATTTTAATCTCTATCTCCAACATTCTCTCCCAAGAGAGATCCAGACTTATGTTTTTAACTGTCTACTGGTAAATCAGCTCCTACATGTCTCAGAGTGGCCACAACAATTATGACGATGTGTCATAAACTGAACTCTTATACTTTGTCCTAGCTGGTTTCTCTCCCTGTTTGGCTGTCACTGTTGATGGCATGCCTCCATCTGGCCCTCACAGACCCCACCCATCACATCCAGTTGGTCATTCATTGCTGCTGATTTTAACTCGGAAATGTTTCTTGAATCCAAACCTACTCTTTATCCTTTATCAACTCATGTCTCGACTTTCAGAAGCCTCCTTAAACTGGGCTCCCTGCTTCCAATGCATATTCCACTCAGTGGCCACGGGCATCTTTCTAAAATGTATATTGGATCATCTCACTCCTTGCTTAAAGCCCTTTCGTGGCTTGCCATCGCTTCTCTTACCTGGATCAGCAGTTTAACACCAGGTCCAGCAGGTTCAGGGGCACCTCAGAGATGCCAAGACCTGAGTATGCTCCAGGCACTCCATCTCCTCCTATCCCAAGCCATTCCACTTTCACATGTTTTATATTTTTTATAGAATTTCTTTTGAGAAAGACAGCTGCAACCCCTCAAAAAAACAGAAAATCAATGGTCTCAATGGATGTGTGGAGACAAGCCAGTTTGTTGGCGAATAGCACCAAGAGCTCTCCCTCTAGGCTAGCAGCAAGCTGGCTCAGCAGGGAGAACTTAAGATTTCCAGCTGAAACAAGCGCTGATTTGCAGCTGAAAACAGAATATTTTTCACGCCAGCCCAACTGTAACCTTGACTGCACAGTTCAAGATTCTCCAACATGGTTGGGTGCTCTGGGGCCCCTCCCAACCATGCTGCTCAAGGCAGAAGAGATTGGGGAACTGCCTCTGGAGCACAACCCATGGTGCATGCAGCCCTGCCCTGGCTGAGCACATCGCTCCATGGGATGGCGAGAATCTGGGGGACCGCATGCCTCTTTCTTTGAGCCTGCTGCATGCATTGTGGAGTTTATACCCATCCCCTGTTCAACCATAACAATGCTAAATTTAGTGTGAAGCAGCTCACCTGGATCGCCAAGGAGATCTGAGGTGGAAGCAAGGAGCTGGGCAATTCCCAGTGGAGGAGAAAGTCCAGAGGCCTCATTCAGCCTGATCTTGCCTCCAGCCTCTCTTCACTGTTACCTCCACACTTCAATATGTGGTCCACAAGTGGGTTTTATCCGGTCTTACCTGCTTACAGTTTTCCTAAACACAGAACCAATGCTCCCCACTCTTGCTCTGTCAGAGGTTGCCTTACTTGGAATAGCCTCTCCTGTGCCTACCCCAACCCTCCTCATCCCGAAGGCGTAGGTTGGGTCCCCTCCTCTGTGAAGCCTCCCCACTGAGTTCTCCACCTCTTCCTCTGAACACGTGGTACAAAGTGTCTACTGTATCCATGGGCCTCATGACATCTTTTGTATTGTGATTTAACTTTTAGGATTTCCATTTTGTTTCCTCAACTACACTCTAAACTTCTTGAGGGAAGGGGTCATGTGTTATTCCAAAAAGTATATTGCCCAATGCACATAAAGGGGCCCAGTAAATATTTGCTCAAAGAAGGAAGGAGGGAAGAGAAGGAAAGAAGAAGGGAAGGCAATAAAAAAGTGGTAGGGAATGAAATCAGTGGGAGCAGAGAGCGGACCAGATCAGGCAGGGCCTTGAGTCCATGGTAAGGACTCAGATTTGTATTTGTTAATTATGAAAAGGACTTCTTAATGACCAAGAAATGACTTTTCCCAAGTCATCTGGGAAGTGACTTAGAGCAGATGACTCTAGAGCAAACAACATTTTAATCTTCATTCATTTTAGAAACCTTTGCTGGGCACCGACGAGGTGCTAGACTAGGTATTGCTGGCTACCTTGTCTATGATTCTCTAGGTATTGCTTTCTGAGGGTTTTTTTCTTTCTTAAACTAAGCTTTATAATCGTTTGTCACAGGTACAACTTCTCAGTCTCCCAAAGAGATCAAAGGAACTTTGGCTTCTGTCTCCCCTCCCACTGCTTTTCCAGATGATAACCAGACACTATTCAGGACTGGGGAGGTGGGGATACCTACAGGAGAGACTATGAAGGGAGACACATCCGAGTTGGGGGCAGAGTATGCAAAGGATCCAGTGGGAGAAGTGAAGGTCAGCTTCCCTCCTCCAGATGGGTCTGTGAGAGAAGAGGACAACCCATTGTACCAGCAATGCAGTGGTGGGGTCTGCTTCTGGAACTGGCTCATCCCAGATCCAAGATCTTGGTCCTCCCACCCTCACTGTGATGTTTTCCATTCTGCCTTGGGTTCTTAGCCCCTGGCCACAGACAGGGCAGCCCTTTCATCCGGCCCTTCACCTTCATGGCTGGGCCTGGCCCAACAGTGAACGAGCGCCTCCCCCGCTTTTCCCGGCACCAGCACATGACAGGGAGGGGATTTCCTTTGGGGCCTTAACTAGGAATTGTTCTCTTGCCCCACGTCAGCTGGCTGCTGGGGGAGAGTCTTCAGTAGTTTCATTTCCCTCATTTGGAATGTAGTTTTTAAGAACCAAAAATCAAAAACGGAAAGAGGAGAGGCCACCACCCACATTGGTACCACTCAACCCCTCATGATGCCAGTCCTGGAATAGCTGAGGGGTCGGTGCAGAGGCTGAGGGCAAGTGAGGGTGGCTCGGCTGAAGGTCCTTCCTGGCATGTTTACTCCTCTTCTCTACCCACCTCGGTGGGGGTGGGTCTCAAATGCTGAGGTCAGCTCCTCTTGCTCCCTGTTGTCCGGGCAGGTGGGGGCTTATGCAGTTCACAACCTCTCCCAGGGTAATGAGCCCACGGCCTCCCTCAGCCACTAATTCCAGTGACTGACCTCTGTGGGGACCCTGCCTCTTCCTTTTCTGGAAACACTGACAGTATCAACATATGATCAAAGATTTAGTGTTCTGCAAAAATAACAAGATGCTCACAGAAGTATCCTGTCAGTACCAGGGCATGGCTGGCTGTGGAACATCGAGGGGAAGTGACACACACAACAAACTGTGGTCCAGTTCAGGGCAGAATGGAAAGGAATCATGGAAAAAGGGGAACGAAGGACTGGGAGAGTTCATGTCACCTGGAACTGGTGGGAGACGTCCAGGAAAGCTTTCTGGAAGAGGTGGCATCTGACTGGATCCTCACAAGATGGGCCTGGGTTCGAGGTCGAAGACTAAAGAAGAGATAAGGAAGGTGATGAATTGGAATGACGCCTGTCAAGGAGGAGAGCCTGTAGGAGAGATGATGGCATCTCTTTGTGTCTCTACAGGACTTTGTTCACGGTCCTGCCCAGTGCTGCCATCATCATTCACATGGTACAGTTCTGTCTTTCCCCCAGGGCAGTGAGCCCTGGAAGGCAGGGACTGTGGTTTGTTCACATTTGTATGTATCCCCAGCAATACCTAATCTAGCACCTCGTTGGTGTCCAGCAAAAGTTTCTAAAATGAATGAAGATTAAAGTGTCATTTGCTCTAGAGTCACCTGCTCTAAGTCACTTCCCAGATGACTTGGGAGAAGTCATTTGTGGTCACTGAGAAGTCCTTTTTCATAATTGATGAATATAAATCTGAGTCCTTACCATGGGCTCAAGGCCTTGCCTGATCTACTCCCCTCTCTGCTCCCTCTAATTTCATTCCCCACCACTTTTCTCCTCACTTACTCCACTCAAAGCATGAAGTTCCCCTCCAGCTCCTCAGTTAAGCCAAGCAGCCTTCTGTCTCAGGAGTTTAGCCATTCGCTCTTTCCTAGGCCAGGAATGCTCTCCTCCTCCCCCACATATCCACACAGCGCACTCCCTAACTTGCTTTAGGCCTCTGCTCAAATGTCACCTCCTCAAAGAGGCCTTCCCTGACCACATTGTCTAAATAGCAGCCCCCCATCGCTTTCTTTCCCCTTTCTTTACTTTTTCTTAACAAAATTTTTTATTCATGTCACTGTCTGATATTTTATTATATATTTACTTGCTAGAACTTTGTTTATTCACTGCTCTATCCCAGTGGCTAGAACAGAGCCTGACACACACTAGGTGCTTATAAATTTATGTGGACGATATGAATGAGTGAATGAATGATCTTAAAAAAGAGCAGTTCCCATACAGCGGTGGGGCCAGGATCCAGGTGCCACGCATTGGTTAATTAGTGACTGGGGTTACCCAAACAAACACAAGAAATAAGGTAATGAAGGGAAAGGTTAGTATGTGAGTATCTTTTGTAAAGTGTGCAGTGTTGTATAAATATATCTATTTTCCTTGGTAGAACAGGTCAGGGAGAGGTGAGAAGAGATGGGATCAAGTCCTTAAGTAGGGGTTAGCCCTGGCAAGGTGGCAAATCCTCTGCATGTGGCAGAAATCAAGGCGATGTGATAGGGAGAGGGAGGGATAGACCTGAAAGGACTGTTGATCATCCTTATTTACAAGGACCCACAGCAGGTAACGTGTCGGGGACTTGGCTGCACTATTGTGTAACATCAGTGGGCAGCCCAAGCCTGGAGGAGGAGAAAGCAGACCTTGACATGGGCCCATAGTCACAGCTAATCATAGCCCAGGTACATACATTATCCCTCAATGACTCTGTTAAGCACGTATTAATAGTCTCAGTTTACAGAAGAGAGAATCGGGCTTGGATTGGTCATGAAATTTGCCCAAGGCCACACAGTAGAAAGTGTTAGTACCAACTTGTTTTTAGTAACAGTGATTGGTTTTCAAAAATATTTCTGATTATAAAAGTATTACATAGACACTGAAAAGAAGGCTAAAAAGAAGAAAATCAACCACAGACCCACAAGTCAGAGACAATTCATTGTTAATATTATGGTGTATTGCATTCCAAGCTTTTTCTGTGAATCTGTAATACGCTTGTTTTCGATAAAGTTGAGATCAGATTTCACACAGTCTTTTGTAAGTTTACATACATAATTTATAACAATACACTGGAATTGTTTTCCTATGTCCTTAAATTTTCAAGACATGATTTTGATTAGCTACATATTATTCTGTCACTTGGATGTCTATAGTTAATTATCCAGTTCTCTTTTGTGTGGCATTATAGTACAGGTCCAAAAATCCCTTATCGTAAAATTTTTGGGCCAGAGGTGTTTTAAAAATCACAATTTTTCATGATTTACAAAGGGAACGGTGCATATGCCATATATTACGTAATTCCTCCAGCAGGGTCTAGAACAACACCCCCAAATCAACACATTAATATCTTGGCAACAAACATGAATATTCAAGTTAAGTAGACAAAAGAAACAGTGGACAAAACAGGCCTTTGTCAGTTCAGGTCAGGTTTTGCAACCAAATGACTTTGTGCCAAACTCACCAAAAAAGCCCTTGGTTTTCAGAGCTTTTTGGATTTCAGAACTGGGGACTCATATCAGGATTTGAAGCCTGGCTTGTTCCACAGCCTGACCGTGTTTCCCAAAAGCTGTGACATTCTAGAATGGCAGTAAAATGAAAGGCATAACCACAAGGCAAGGTTCTGGCTGCTCAGGGAAGCCAAAGATGCAAAAAAGGTGGTGGTGGGATTCCTCAACAGGGAGGGATGCCGGCCTAGAGGTCAGCTGTAGGACAAGCAGCAGGTTCCTAAGAAGTGAGAGAGTCCATGGGGGAGGAGGAAGTGTTGGTGACGGAGACCAGAGAGGCCTTGGCAGTGGGGCAAAGTGCAAACTGCCACAAAGCAAGGTCAAAAGCTCCCAAATTCATTTCACCTACCCCCAGGAGCTCTACATCTCAGGGATAAAACCATCAGAGGGGCTTCCGCAGGGCTTCCGGAGACCCTGGGAGACAGGAAAAACGGTGGAAGGCTCAGAAGCAGCCTGCTGTGGGAGAAGGATCACAACACTGTTGATTTCGTAGAGGCCTAGGGCGGTGGGCCCCATTCTCCTTCCTGTTCCTGTGTCAAGTGTGGTTTGCTGTCAAGTGGTAGCAGGTTCAGCCACAGTCAAGGGAGGTAGGGGGAGAGGCCCCCAGAGAGCGAGAGGCCCTGCGTGGGTGCCCTGAATCTGGAAGGTGACTTGCTAGAGCCGCTTTCAGCTGGGGAGCAGAATGAATGGTGGAGACCAGGGCTCCTGGGTGGTGCAAGGCATGCTGGGAAGTGTGGGTTTTAATTGGCAGTTGGGCAGTTTAGCCACAAGCTGGGGGCAGGGTGGGGTCGACAGAGGCGGGGAAGCTGGTAAGGCGGAAACAGGCAGGAGTAATTTTTTTTTTCTCACACCAGCAAACCAGAGGAAGATTGACCTATCAGAACCAATTATTATCAGCCTAGCGCTGAGTTCAAAGGCTGAATTCAGACCCTTCCCCACTCTGAAGGAGACTCTGTCTCTTCATTGCTTCTCACCACAGTTAGCAGGATCAGTTGCACCACGGATGCATTTCCCATACACATCTTGCAAATTCCCTTCTACAGGAATCTCCACTTCTCTGCCAGGTTTTCATCACTCCCTTCTTGGGGATTTCACCAAAGACTCACCTCCCCAAAACCTACCCCAATTAATCCCATTCTATTCAATTTACTACCTCTACTTATGTAAAATGCCACCTAATTCTTCCAGAAATCGGATTTCTGGCAACTAAAATTACCCAAAACACAGCAGAAAGCCCAGCCACCTCATTCATGGGACAAGCTGAGTCACCTTTGGCCTCTACCTAGAGTAGTAATAAGTATTTAGAGCTATGAGAATAAGAGATGATAGCAGAGAGAATAAGAAAAAAAGATATACATAAATATATGAGGACATGCTTGTGTAACTGCTTTTTAGTTCTTCCTGACAGCATTGTGTTGCCTTTTAATAGAGGGCAGACAGCCCTGCACGGGTGTATAACCCATGAAAGCCCCTCTGTATCACAGTGAACCTCAGCCACTGATGCTCATAAGAAGGCTCTAAGTCATTGAGAACAGACTAACTTATGTAAAGAATTCTTACAACTCAATAATAAAAAGACAAATAACCCAATTAAAAAGTGGGCAAAGGATGTAAACACACATTTCTCCGGAAGATACACAAATTGCCAATATACACATGAAAAGACACTCAATGTCATTTGTCATTAGGGAAATGCGACTCAAAACCACAATGAGATACCACTTCACATCCACAAGGATGGCTAAAATTAAAAAGACAGACAACAAGTACTGGCAAAGATGGGGAGAAATTGGGACCCTCACATGTCACTGATAGGAATGTAAAATGGTGCCAAAACTTTGGATAAACATGGAATTATCATATGACCCAACCATTCCATTCCTAGGTACACAAAAGAAATGAAAACATATGTCCACACAAATACCTGTACACACATGTTCACAGCAGCTTTATTCATGATAGCCAAAAAATGAAAACAATGCAAATATCCATTGAGAGATGAATGGATAAACAAAATGTGGTATATCCATACAATGGAATACTATTCAGCCATAAAAAATAATGAAGTACTGATACATGCTACAACATGGATGAACTTTGAAAACGTCATACTAAGTGAAAGGAGCCAGTCATAAAAGATTATATGTTATATGATTCTACTTATATGAAATGTCCAGTAAAGGCAAATCTATAGAAACAGAAAGATTAGTGATTACCTAGGTCTGGGAATTTGGGGAAAGTTGGGGAGAGACTGCTAATGGGTATGGAGTTTCCTTTTGAAGTGATGAAAATGTTCTAAAATTGATTGTGGTAATGGTTGGGCCGGCCCTGTGGCTTGGTGGTTAAGTGCACGCGCTGCGATGCTGGCGGCCCGGGTTCGGATCCCGGGTGCGCATCGAGGCACCACTTCTCTGTCCAGCCTGAGGCCGAGTCCCACATACAGCAGCTAGAAGGATGTGCAGCTGTGACATACAACTATCTACTGGGGCTTTGGGGGCAAAAAATAAATAAAATCTTAAAAAAAAAAAAATAAAAAAAAAAAAATAAAATTGATTGTGGTAATGGTTGCGCTACTCTGTGCATACGGTTTAGAAAAAAACACTTAATATGTGCTTGGTATGTGAGTTATATCTCAACAAAGCTTTTAAATAAAAATAAATAAAATAAAACTAGAAAAAAATGGAATCTGTAGACTGTTTCTTGTATAAGAAAGAGAATTATATGATTTGCTTAGAAGTTTTTAAAAATCGGAATGAGAAAAATGAGTGCTTAAATTGATACTTTCCTTTTCTCTGGAAATACATTTATGTAAAACATCTTGTTTCTTACCTATTGCATTCTAAAGCAGATGGGATACCAGAGCAAGTGTCAAGGTCTTAATGCTTGAAAACATTATACTAAGTGATGGAGCAACACAGCATTTTGACCATAATGCCTTGAATTTGTGCAGTTTGCTTGTAGCTGTTGAGTGTTTCATGTATATCTATTTAGCTTTTCAAAGTAAAAATATTTCACTGATATTGAACTCTCCCTATTAAACCTGTTAAAATGTTTTTAAATGTCATGTTTTGAAGACTTTGAAGTTATAGATTTCTTATTTAAAATACAATTACACTTAATCTTATGTTGGAGATGGTTGCTAAGGAGATAATTAATATGTATTAATTATTTTATACTATGTAATGTTATAAGTATAATATAAAGATAATAAATACAAATATATAATAAGTATATAAATATTTATGAATTTATATAATTTAAATATATGTTAATTACATATTAGTATATATCAGGAAACTCTAGGCAGCTAGTAATCCTTGTTAAAAGAAAGGGGCACACAATCATTTGAGAGTAGAAATTATTCCCTTCCTCTGTTTGGGGAAAAGAGGATTATGTACCTAGGGCGTGGATCTATAATAGTCAATATTTGCTGGGTTGTTTTTGAGGGCTGCTCAGCGTCCACACCCCCTTACTGTTTAGGAGAGTCTTTCCTCGCATAGTCTTGGTGGGAAACAGAGCCCTATCCCTTGGAAATTAGAGTATAATTGCATGATCTGGACTCAACCATCTGAATCTCTGCCAAGAACCATTTCTGCCAAGAACCATGGATCTGGAGCAAGTGATGCAGAGAAGCTGACTGCTTCAGAGGTGGCAGCAACAGCCTCTGATGTCTGGGACAGTGATGGCAGCAGTGCCAGGGACAGCGTTCAGCAGCCACAGTGGCAAAGCCTTCCAGCTAGGCTGTCCCCATGGCATGGCCATGGCGGTGGTTACATATGCCCTTGGTGCTGCCCACTTGCTCGTCTGGATCTCCACACCTCACATTGACATCTACCCACTATCCTTCCAAGACTTCCTTTCCTGCTCAAGTGAGCCAGCATCAGTTCCGTTGCCTGCAGTCAAGATCCCTGACTCATTCTCCACATGGGAAAAGAAAAACACAAAAAAACTCTTGAAGTTGAGAAAGGTGATGGACAAAGAAGGAGAGGCAGGGGAAGAAAGGAGGTATTGGGATTTAAAAAGGTAAAATGGAGTTTTTCCTGGAATTAGCAGAAAGCAATGACAGCAGCAAGTCTTGTTAGAGTGAGACCATGTTACCTGCAGCTATGAGGAAAGGTGCTGGGCCCCAGGGAAACCAAGACTGCAATTCAGTTGGCACAAGTCAAAAATTACAGTCCACTACCCTAGAGGGAAATGAATCACCTAAGTGACAGAGCAACAGGATTCTTTTCGGAGACAGGCAGTAGTGGCTGATATACTGAAGCAATGTTTTTTGGTGAGTGTACTTTAGGATAAGTTAGTCCTGGAAACACATAAAAGAACAGGAGTTAAATGTTAGCCAAAACTTGATAATGATATAGGAAGAACTGAAATATTTAAAACATGCCAAAAATATTAGTGGAAACACGAATAAACAATAAATTTTTATAGGTGAAATAATCTCAGACCAAACAAAAATAAGAAGCAAGAATATGAATCGGCTTATGATTGTGTGACAGAAATACTTGCAGTTTGGATTTTAATTACTATTTAAGCTATTCTGAAATTATAGTTCTATATAATTATAATAACAAATGTTATAATTGGAATTATTGACAAGAAAATAATACTTTCTCAGTTTATAGTGGTTTATTGGTTAAATTTGGTAATCTGAATTTAAAATCATTCCAGTGAAAGGATACTTCTTTCAATCTTATGATCCTTGCAATCACATGGATTATCTGAAAATAATTAATAGAAAGTTTATAAAAGAAACAGATTCATATAGGCTTTGTTCTAGTTTAGGTGCAAACTGGATGATTATCAGCAGAAACGAACTACTCAGCAGTTGTGTGGCTGCTCTGTGCCTCAGTTTCCTCATTTGTAAAACATTGATAATAATAGTACCTACTTCATAGAATTGTTCTGAAAAAATTACATAAGTTAATCATGGAAACCCTCAGAATAGGGCCTGACATATATTAAGACCTCAATAAGTGCTAGTGTTCTTTTCACTTGGGGTAAAGTCAGATGTACTCCCAATGACTATAGAAAGGAAAGCAGGCTTGGGCAGCAATTTAATTGAAACAAGATTACTTAAGAAACCCAGAAGGTGCAGCATTCCCAAAACTTATGTAACTTGAGAAAAAAAAAAGAAAAAGAACAACTGGTTAGAGGAAGGTCCACAAGGAATAACCATTCTACTTGGGAACCCACCACTAACCTCCAGGGGCCTGCGAGGTGTGCAGCCATTATCTTTTTGCCAGCCATGCCTATAAGGAGTACCAGACAGTCCACAAGCAGGAGGAGGCAAAGGTGTTTCAGAAAAGCCTCTCTGGGGGCTGGCCCGATGACGTAGTGGTTAAGCTCATGCACTCCAGTTCAGCGACCTTGGATTCACAGGTTTGGATTCTGGGCGTGGAGCTGCACACTGCTCGTCAAGCCACACTGTGGCGGCATCCCATATACAAAGTAGAGGAAGATTGGCACAGATGTTGGCTCAGGGCCAATCTTCCTCACCAAAAAAAAAGAAAGAAAGAAAGAAAAAAGACAAGCCTCTCTGCGTGACTTGTCAGGGGAGATGATAAAGACATCCTAGGAGGTAACCAAGGAAACCCTGTTAGGAGTGGAGAGGGTGTCAGGTTGTAGGTCACAAGGATCAAAAGCTGAGGTTGGAAGGAGAGGAGAGATCCAGAAAGGATGTTGTGGTGGGAATTACCGCAGCTCCCACAACCAGATGCCGGAAATGGACCACAACCTCTCCATTACAGAAGTGGCCCAGAGGCAGGGAGATACTGGTGGGAGATCTTGATATCCTCAGGCCTGCTGGAAGTCCATCCAGCTAAAACCAGACGGTGTGATGAGCTCTTTTAACCAGAGACAGACTTGGGCTCTGGAGTCAGGATCTGGCTCTAACATCCACGCTCCACTGCCTACCAGATGGATGAACTTGAGCAAACACTTAGCTTCTCCGGGTCTCAGCTTCCTCATAGGAAAGGTGCCTTTCACACAGCAAGAGCTCAATAGAACTCAGCTATTATTATTGCTTGCTGACAATTTCATCTTCAGAGAGTAGAGGAAGTAACAAGGGGAACTGCTACTCTGAACCTAAATTTGGCCTAAAGGAGGAATTGGTTGGCAGAGTGGAAGTGACAGGAACCCTGGGAGAAAGCAACTGTGACTTCTTGAAGCTTGTGATGGTGAGAGAAATGGTAGGGCACAGTCAGATGTGTTCCCCAGATTTTAACAATTATGAGAAAATACCACGGCTTGAGACTTTAGAAAGATGCTCAAGAACTTAGTAACTTCTTGAGAACATTCACTTTACTTGTGAAATCTCAGGTCAATGAAAAAGGAGAAGGGGCTTAAAGAAACCGTAGAGTGACATATGTGTTTGTTACTGAATTGTAAGAGAAAGTAAGCCCAGGATGGACTGAGGGGCGCGTGACCACTGATGAACGTAGGAGGATGGAACAGATGCCTCAAGTTCTTTTGAGAAAGTGAAAGCCTCACAAGGATCACGGCCTGTAAAGGGCTCCATAAAGTCATATTCGAAGCAAAAAAGGGATACGCTGTTTGTGGTCAATGCTGTCATATTGGCGGGTGACAAAAAGGAAGCAGAACTCAATTTGTACTTTGCTTCTGTTTTCTCTGTCAAAGGGAATGTTCTTAGAACAGAAACGCCCAGAGGAAAAGTTAACCCAAGGTGGGAGAAAAATTGCAAGAGATAACCCCAGTGTCTTTACATGAATTCTGGGAATCTGAGCAGACAAATCTTTTTCCGGAGTGTGGGGAGACTTGCAAATGAATTACCCTTGAGGCATTACCTAAGGGACACACTTCTGGAGGGCAGGGACTTATTGCAATTTTCAAAACAGTGAGGAAACTCACTTTTACACACCACAAGCCATTGTGTTTATCGCAAGTCCCAGAACCAGAAGGGATTAATAACAAGATGGCTTGTGGGCACCTCCAAGGGGCAGTGGCCACTAGGAGTCAGTGTAGGGGGCTAGTGGACATTTCCATCCCTGCCATTTTGTCCCCAAGGAAGTTTTCAATACAAACATTTCAAATGAATTATACCAACATTAATTTTCATCAAGAATGTGTTCTCTGGAACAAACTCCACTAAGTCATTTAATTCCTTGATCATCTTTCTATGATCATCTTTCTATTTGAAACATTTCCATTTTTATCCATTCTTATTTTTATTCAACTGAAATATTTTTCACTAGGATCCAGTATTTTTCATTTAAATTTTCAAATTCAGTTTTGTCTCACTGGTTGGTTTCTTTATCTGTATCAGATCTGTATAAAATTTTACTAAAGTTTCTGCCACGTTAGGTGACATTGTGGTTGTCCCCACACCACGCCAACGTCCATTTCCTCATTCCTGGTGACTACCCCAACTTTTGTCCGGGAACCATATCTCCACCAGGCAATCTGGGGGCTTCGAGGAAAGCTAACTCCACCCCTGAAGCTGGGACCATGGCTTAGGCCATGGCTCATCAGCAAAACCCCATCTCTAGTGGACTGTTATTATTGCCAGGGGTGGGACATGACTTAATTCAGGAAAATGAGGTTGAAAAAAGACTTCTGGTGGGGGCTTCTGCGAAAGTAATCCCCTTCTCTTCCTTTGACTAGTGTGGTATGAAGATGTGAAGTCTGGAAGCACTGCAGCTATTTTGTTGCCACGAGGGAGGCCTGGCTGAGAGCTAAGTCACCACACCAAGGAGGGCAGAACCTAGAGGCCTCCATGTAACTGAACTGAAGCCCTGATCAAACAACATCTGAAAGAGCTATTTATGGATTTTACAGTTATACGAGCCATTAAATCCCCTCCCCAAACCCCATTTTTAGCCAATTTAGTTGAGCTTTCTGTTCCTTGCAACTAAAAATGCCTTAACTTGTACACCCATTATGAGTTTTATTTTATGGCCATGATTTTTATCAGGTCCAAATTTTCTGACTCAAATTTTGCTGGCCTAAATTTTGTCAGAGAGATTTTTACTTTTCAATTTTTAACTAAAAATAAAATTTAAAATGTTTCAGTATAAGCACTTGTCAGTTTTAGTTTCTGTTGATTGTGTCTACCAGTGATATTCATTATGAATTAGATAAAAGATTTAAAATAATTTATATTTATTTCTTGGCTAATGCATGAGGATATTGCAAGCAATGAGTCAGAAAGAAGGAGAGAGAGAGAAAGAACCTAAATGCATGCAGGGAGGGTGAGGTTGAGGGACTCAAAATACCACGCTTTATTCAGAAGGGATTGGACATGGTATTAGAACAGGGGCCAGAGTAAGTGACTATTCAGAACTTCAGAACCACCCCCCCCCCAACGCCAAAACCATGATTCTATGAAAGTTAAACTGCACAGTGAAATTTCTGGGGAGGGATTCATTACTAGGTAGGCAGTACCCCCAGGAGCTCTGGTCCAGGGCTTCTGCTATACAATGTCCGTGTGGGACTCAGAAGAGACGCCCCTCCAGCCAGACACAGCCCACAGCTAGGAGAGGCTAGATGTCAGCCTCCATTCCTCCCCTCGGCTTAGTGCTCTTTTGCAGAGATCCAACACCGCTATACGGTGTGGTCCTCAGCTTGGCAGCGGCTTTGGCCCCTGCGCCATGTGACTAGGAGCATCAGCCAAGAGATCCAATGTCTTGGGGTAATCAGTCTGCATAGTGAAGGGTGACATGCTGACTAGAAAGCAATGACTGGTCGAGTGGGCTGGCTCAGTGTTGTGTAGCCCCCAAAGAGCAGGGCAAGGCTGAAGAGGCCCGAGTTGGTCTAATGGTCCACAGGTGTGTCCAGTGCTACAGGAGGAGATCAGGGAATGCAGCCAAGGAGACAGTCTATGTCAGCAGCAACCAGGGAAGGGATGTGGCTGTTGCTACTCTGCCTGGAAGATGGCTTCTATCATCCCAGCTTCATCCTGCCTAAACAGGCCCCTTACCTGCAGGTTCCTTACTGGTTTCTACCCCAACTCCATCCTCTGTGCCCTCTGCATCCAGATCAAAACAGAGAGGGTTCCCTGCCTCTCCAAGGGAAGTGTCCTGGTAACCAGGATCTTTGCAAGACTGGTGAAGCAAGGCAATGCCCTCCTCTGCTACACCCTGGGAAACCCAGATGGCTGGCTGGGTCCACAAGGGAATCTTAGCTTTCCTTATGCCACATACCCCTCAAGTAGTCTGGAAAAGCCTGTGGACTCCTCAAAATCATGTTTTTAAATGTAGAAAATAAAATGCATAGGATTACAAAGGAAATAAACTATATTGAAATAGTATTCTATCCACAGACCCCTTGGGTCCGTGGACCTCAGGTCAAAAAGTCTTGAGGGAATAGTAGATAGCAGTTTGGAATTGTTAAAAAAGAGGTAATAGTACTATGGAAGGTATTTGTTTTTGTAAGGGTCAACTAACGTGGAAAATGAAAAGCTACTCTAAATTTTATTTATATTCAAATTTTATCTTATTATTAAATATAAGAATTTCCTGGTCAGCTCTATTTCAACCAGCCCATTTCCCTCTCTCACATCTTGATATTATCCTGAAAATTCAAGTTTCCCTTAGTTACTTAAAATTCCTTAATTTCTGTATTTAAACCACTTTTGGGATTGATTTTTACTTTCAAATTGTACCACTTCTTAGGGTAATGCATTCCACAAGTATACAATCCTCTGCATGAAGTAATACTTCATTTTATTTGTTCAAGGTATATTTCCAGGTTCAAAATGTGCTCCCAATACTACTATCCTATTCTATAATCTAATCTATAAGTTATTCATTTAAGGATTTTATGCTCAGGCTTCAGATTTTTATTTGTCCCCACATGACTGTTCAACTCTCACTCTTAGCCCCTTGATCGTTCCTGTTCCCTTCCTTTAGCCTTTTCCTATTTTGCTTATATTTTTCTTGAGCCTCAGCAATCACAACAAAATGTCATTTTCCAAGTGTGGACATGTTATGTGTGTCAGACAGGATACCAGAAGCAAAAACTTGGAACGGCAAAATAGGTTTAATAAAGGGACGAATACAAAGATGTTATGGTAGTACAGGAACCCAGGACCTGCCACAAAGGGCTGTTAATGTCCCTAGGTCTGAGGGGAGGCCACAATCATTAGAACCCAGAAGGCAAGAGTCAGAAGTGACATGGAAAGGACCTTCAACCTAGGAAAGCCACCTGAGGACACCCTGATCTGAGGGAGCCAGAGGAATAAATACCCCGACTGCTCTCTCCTTCCTGCCTCTAATCTCTTATCAGGGTTCCCTGTTAGGGATTCCACCTAGAAGCTAAAAGACCCAGGACCATTGATGTAGTCAATACAGGTCAGCTGCCCTGAGCAGAAACCAGGATGGACAAGGATGGAGAGTAGATCTGGAAGGTCAAATGGAATAAATTCTGCACACTGTGGTTCCACACAAGGGGGGAATGAATCATGTTGACTTAACTGGGTATTTTATTTTTCTATTATACTTTTCCAATATATCATGGCAATATTGTAGCCTCTTGGCACAATATGTTCTTAAAGAGCCTTTAATGCCTCTCATTCTTTGTCTTGCAACTTGTCATACTATAAACAGAATTTAAGTTATTGTTTCCTAAATGTATTACTAGCCATTTGCTTACACTGAAACCTAAACTTAACAATTTTCTTACCACTAACATAGTTTCACACAATTTCCCTACAGAATTATTCCCATTGGTTTGACCTTTTACTATGTAAAAGAATTTAATATCAGTCTCACTACTTGCCCATTATTTTTATACCCTGCTCCAGATAATTTACACAAGTATTTTAAATACAATCTGGAGTAATCAGGATTCTTTTAATTATTACTAATAGAAACCCAACTCAAACAGTCTTAAGCAAAAAGGGGAATTTATTGGCTCATATACCCAAAAAGTCTGATTTAAGGCAAGCCTGGATCCAAGTGCTCAAACAATGCTTTCAAAAATCTCTATCTCCAGCTCTCAGCCCTGTCTGCCCTCCACTGTGTGGCTCCACCAATGGGAGGACTCTTCCCAGGTGGCATCCAGGATGGCTAGTGGCAGCTCCACTCCAATATCTTACTAGTTTAGCAACCTCAAGAGAAAGAGGGCCTCTTTCAAAACAGCCCAGCAAAAGTCCCAGGACTGAGTCTCCTTGGTGCAACCTGGGGTCGGGTGTCTCTCCCTTTATCAGTCACTGTGGTTGGCAGATGGAAAGTGCTGGTGTTTGTGGACTGGGTCATATGCCACCCCTGAAGTTCCATCCAAACTACATGAACTAAATGCGGAGGAGGAGTGGTGCCCTAAAGCAAAATCAGAGTGCTTTTGGTGGAAGAAGAGGGATGGAGGCGGGGCAGATAAAAAACAATGGTCATCCTCTCTACAAGTTTAGTGCTGATCCCTTGGAAATGCTGCGAGTTACACTGCATCCAGAAAAGCCCACTGATCACCACCCTTTATTCCTGGTCTCAAAGCCGGCTCCCAACCTACCGGAAAACAGCATTCAAGACCCCAAAATTTGTGTGATTGCTTTTAGAACGTAAAAAGCTTTTTGTATATGTAAATAGATTACATATAACAAACACATGCATATTTCTCCATAGCAGAGCTTCAATAGAATAAAATTCCGTCTTAACAGCCTGGTCTTCTTTTCCTGTAATTTGTTGTGTTTCCTGAGGAGTTCATTAAAATAACCAGTAGACTTGTAGAGCTGAATCACAATGCTGATGAAATAGAAAGAGCACTGGATAGAGAAGGAGAAGATCCACATTTTTAGATCCAGCTCTGTTGCTAACAATGGGCCTCAGTTTGTCCATTAGTAAAGTAAGGTTGGATGAGATCTCTAAGGTCTATTCTGGCTGTAAGAACGTAGAATTCTATTCTGAGATATGAATCATCAAAGAAGCAGTAAGATAGGAAAACCACTTATTTAGGGGAGAGAAATTAAGGTCCTCAGGGTGCAGCTATGGGCCAAAGACAAGAGGAAGAATTGCAGTTCAAGTTTTATAGACGTAAAGAAGTTTATATGGGGGCCGGCCCCGTGGCTTAGCGGTTAAGTGCGTGCTCTCCGCTGCCGGCGGCCCGGGTTCGGATCCCGGGTGCGCACCAAGGCACCACTCCTCCAGCCATGCTGAGGCCGCATCCCACATACAGCAACTAGAAGGATGTGCAGCTATGACAGACAACTATGTACTGGGGCTTTGGGGGAAAAATAAATAAATAAAAAAATCTTTAAAAAAAAAAAAAAAAAAAGAAGTTTATATGCATCAAAGGACACAATCAACAGAATGAAGAGGCAAACTACAGAATGGGAGAAAATATTTGCAAATCATATACCTGAAAAGAGGTTACTATCCAGAATATATAAAGAACTCCTACAACTCAACAACAACAAAAACAAATAACTCAATTTAAAAATAGGCAAAGGACTTGAATAGACATTCCTCCAATGGAGATATACAAATGACCAACAAGCATATGAAAAAATGCTCTACATCACTAATTATCAGGGAAATGCAAATCAAAACCACAATGAGATAGCATCTAACACCCATTGGGATGGATCTACCCAAAAAACAGAACACAACAAGTGTTGGCAAGGGTGTGAAGAAATTGAAACTCTTGTGCTCTGCAGGTGGGAGCATAAAATGGTGCAGCTGCTGTGGAAAACAGTTAGTTCCTCAAAAAATTAAAAATAGAATTACCGTATGATTCAGCAATACCACTTTGGATAAATAGCAAAAAGAATTGAAAGCAGAATCTCTAAGAGATATTTGTACACTCATGTTCATAGCAGCATTATTCACAATAACCAAAAAGTGGAAGCAACCAAGTCCATCAACAGATGAATGGATAAGCAAAATGTGGTCTATACATACAATGGAATATTATTCAGCCTTAAAAAGGAAGGATATTCTGATACTTGCTACGATATGGAGGAACCTGGAGGACGTTATGCTAAGTAAAATAAGCCGGTCACAAAAAAGCAAATACTGTACAATTGCACTCATATGAGGTATTTAAAGTAGTCAAACTCACAGAAACAGAAAGTAGAATGGTGGTTACCAGGGGCTGAGGGGAGGGGGAAAAGCAAAGTTGTTTACAGGGTACAGATTTTCAGATTTGCGAGATGAAAAAGTTCTGGTAATGGATGGTGGTGACGGTTGCACAACAACGCGAATATACATAACACTACTGAACTGTACACTTAAAAATGGTTAAGATGGGGGCCGGCCCTGTGGCTTGGCGGTTGGGTGCGTGCGCTCCGCTGCTGGCGGCCGGGGTTCGGATCCCGGGTGCGCACCGATGCACCGCTTCTCCGGCCATGCTGAGGCCGCGTCCCACATGCAGCGGCTAGAAGGATGTGCAGCTATGACATACAACTATCTACTGGGGCTTTGGGGGAAAAACAAATAAATAAAATTAAAAAAAAAAATGGTTAAGATGGTAAATTTTGTGCTATGTGTATTTTACCAAAATTTAAAATTAAAAAAAAAGAAGTTTAAAGTTGGAAGGAACTTTAGAGATCTTTTAGTTCAAACTCTTTATTTTACAGACAGGAAAACTGAGGCCCTGAGTGTTAAACGATTTACATGAGAACAGAACACAGTAGCAGAGATGGACCCTCCATCCATTTCAGCCCTTCCTTTTCTTTTCTGATCAACTGTGACTTTAAAATGCACATCACTTGACATTTGTAGGATGCTATAATACAGCAACCACACAGATTTCTTTCTGGCCACAAGAGGAAAAAAATACAATGAAGGAGTCAAGTTGTCAACTCCTAATCCAGGGGTTAATCTTAGCACCACTAGTAGTAGGACAACCAGACATGTCTCCTGATGTGAGACAACACGAAGTCCCAACATCGCCAGGGATATATCCTTGCTAAAAATGTTTAACTTGAATTGAATCAAACTCTAAAATCTAACTTACCATTTATAGGAAACGAAGGGCATAGAAGAACCAGCTAGAATAACACTACAACAAAGAAGAAGTCAGATAAATCTAGAAGATTTCCACTTATCAGCATCATAATTAAAAGAACGTTAGGTCGATAAAAACCAGATGCAATGTATGGTCCTGGACCGGATCCTAGTTTGCACAAAATAGCAGTCAAAGACATTTTGGGGACAATTGGGGAGATTTTTAATCTGGATTAAGTATTCAATGATATCAGGAAATTATAATTAATTTTTTTGAGTATTATATTTTGATTTCAGCTCTGCAGGAAAATATTCTCATGTTTCAAAGATATATACTGAAGAATTTAGGAGCAGAATGTCATGATATCTTTAAATATACTTTTAAATATTTTAGCAAAAATTAATAAAGTGAGCTGAATGGGGAATAACCTCTTCCCAGAAGACACCGGGCACACAGGAGGGGGGAAAGGCAGTATGTCAAGGCTGTGGTCAACATCGGGTAAATCACACATGTCTCCTTGGCAAGGAAAGGACCTCCTAATGGCATTGTTCCAGCATTTCCTTCCTGCTTAGATTCCCCTCCTGATTCCCTTCGGGCTTGTAAGTTTCTGAGAAACTCATGCCCTTGTCAGGACCTCCCCTGGGGGGTCAGCCTGGAGACTAAGGCATCTGAAAGTCTGTGCCAGGGAAGAGAGAGGCCCAGGTGGGCCGGTGGGGATGGCTGGAAGAGGCAGATTTCAGCTGGATAAATGGAGCTGATTTCTTGGGGAAGCAGCAAAATTCCCATCTCTGGAAGTATCAAGCACGGGCTGGAAGACTTGGGAGCGCCGGCCTTGATGTCTTTTACAGTCCCTTCCAGCCTCACATGCCAGGACCCAGGAAAGGGGTAGGTGGGACTGGAGGTGGTGAGAACAAGACAGAGCTGTAGGGAAGGAGGCAGGGGGCCAGGCACCGAATGGGCTGGGCCTTGCTAATTCTCTGCTTTCCCTCCCTGGACCCTGCTTCTCAATGCTGCTTCCTGTCTCTCGCAATCCGGAGAAGCCGATTTCCTCCAGTGGCCGATTTCATTTGATAAGGAAAGGGAGGGGAGCCCTAGCCAAGCCGTCGGGGGGCCTGTCCTTGGGCAGAAACAAGGAGCTTAGTCTCGACAGCTCCTACTCCATCCTGATCAGTTCCCAAAGGAGGGAGAATTAGGAGAGAAGCTGCAAACCAAATTATTGCAAAGTTTGTTTTGAACTTATTAAAGCCAACAAAGAACAATAACTAGCGTATTTCCTAGCTCCGGTGAGGACAGAACAATACAGTTCAGGTCAACAAACTGGACCCCAGGGCCACTTTGTGCTGCGTTTAGATGGGATATGAATAGATAGAATAGATGCTTTCCCTGCCCTCAAAGCATTCAAAACCTTCAACTGTGGCCAAAAGGCAAAAAATTAAATATAAAGAAGAACTCATTGTAAAACACACTTCGCTCTGAGTTACCAGAAGAGGATATGGAATCTCCCTGGAAACACTTACCAAACAGACCATATGCCATATTTTCCTATTTATCTGGGGTAGTTTAGATGCAACCTTAGGCAAGGGGCAGGAAAATGGCCTAAGACCATGATCCTTTGGTTGGTCTTTCCAGACCCAGAATTCTAGAGGTAGATCTCCCTATTAGTCTTTCTTGGCCCCAGGGAAAGAAAGAAACCCCCTCCTCTCACAGAGGTCTAGGAGCCAAGTCCCTAGAAATAGTCTTACTCTTTTCTGTCCTGTCTTGCCTCTCAGTAGCCCTGGAACCCTCAAGAATCCAATTTGTCCCAAAACCTAATTCTGTGCCCATGAAATAGGAGCCAAAGTGCTCTTGAAAAAGAAATCATCATAATAAATGATGTTTTCAAAGCATTCTGTTGTTTATAAAAACCTTTTCGTATCATTATCTTACTTGAGTATCTCAATTCTGTGAGGTAGGTATGGAGGGCATTATTAATATCCATCGCAGGTGAGAAAATGGAGGCTCGAAGGTGAGTGACTTGCCCAAAACCACACAGCAATAAAAACAAGCACATGGCCTGTGTCCTAGTCCCACCAGGCCCAAGTGATAAACTCCCCTGTGCTTTCCACTACACCACACTGCTTTTACTGTACTATGCCAGGGAGGAGTTACCATATAAGGACATTGTAACAGTGGATTTGGGGAAAAGCAGAGAGGAGGTACTAGGGTCACATTCTTCTGGGATTCCTGCAAAACTATCCCTCACCACTGTGCTTTGATCCCCAGCCCCACATGTTCTGCCCCCACGGAGTCCTTCCCCACGTGGCAGGCAAGTGTACACCAAGTTACAGGCCAGACTGCAGGTGGGTGCCCATGTTTTCATCCTGTCTGGGCAGAGGATCCAGCGAGTGAGTGGGAACATGAAGTTGTGTAAGAGATTGCTAGAGGCCTTTGATTAGAGGTGATTAGAGTCTTGAGAATAAAGGTGATGCCTCTGGAGGAGGTGAGGAGCTAGGGGAGCCAGCCAGCTTTGCCCCTCCATCATGCTGCATCTCTTACTCCCAGAGTGACTGGATGTCAATGAGGTGATTATTTAGATTGGCCCATGATCATGACAGTGCGAAAATGGAGGAAATGAAAGAATGGGGAGAGGAAAGCTGAAGGAACTAGAACTTTCATGGGCAAAAGCAGAGGATAAAGAATTAAGAAAAAGCAAAGAACAAAAAGCCAGGTCCTCAAAAGTATTGAGAACATCCTCCTCCCTCTAGAAGAAAAAACTGTCAGCTTTACAGAAAACACTGTGCTTGTGGCTCAGCTCACCACAGGGTGTGGGTTTGGCTCTGAAGTGGGACTGAGGAACTAGTTAACTTTTTCCACTCTATGGGTTTCTTCTTGCAAGCTCTTCCCCACAGGACACCCCACAGCACCCTCCCCTCCCCATAGCACCTGAAGTGTGCCGCTGCTGCCCCCTGCTGGGAGAACACTGCTGGACCCAGGGGAGAGGGATGCCTTGGGAGGGGGCCCCTTTCCACATCAGGGACAGGAAAGGAGAGGACTCTAAGGAGTAAGGAATAAAACAGAGTATTTAAAATACAGTTAGACACTAAAATCAATACTTGTGGGAAATTTCTGAAACATCTGGCTTATAATCAGCATATAGGCCTGTTAAAAGAGGTCAAGACAGAGCAAGGGGACAGTACTTCCCTGAGACAGAAGGCTTTTAATGAGGCCCAGGCTGCCCGGCCTCTCCCTTTGGCCTATCTAAAACATATTAACCTTCTTAAGTCACAGTGTTTGTTGTGTGGGGAAAAAATCTACAAAGACTACATGACTGAGAGAATAATGTACAGAATCTTCAACTATCCTTTTCTCACCTTTTGTTGCAAAGTCCACAGACTGACTCCAACCTACCTTTTCAGTCTTGCCTCCCACTAGACTTCCTTGCACAGGCTGCACTCCTATCAAACTAAACACTTCATTGTCCCCAAACTCTCCTTTTTTTCCTTCCCACTGCCCTTTCAGTGTCAGTGCTTTTACCCTATCCCTCCTACTCTTCTAGCTCTATGAATAACATGCATTATACAGATACAAAATCATGAAACAAAAACTGACAACAATGAAACAAGAACAGGTAGGTATAAAAAAACCCTAACCTCTTCATTATATTTTATATCTTTTGAATTTTGTACAATGTGCCTATATTGCATATTTTTAAAAAATTAATTAAATGGCTTATTTATTAATCATAAAAAACTTAGAAATCTTGGAAATATAATAGTTATTCAATGATTTAAAAAATTCAGCAGATAGAAGTGCAAAGAGAAAATTTATGAATTAAGACATGACAGAGGAGTAAACACTATGAAGAAATTTTTTAAAGTAAAAAACCATGTAACAGCAGCCAAGTGACATGAAGAATAGATTGAGTTTCTAATATCTTTTAAAAGTCTCACAAGAAAAGAATGGAGAGAGTGGTGAAGAAGAAATTCTTTTTAAAATTAATAGTTCAGGGGCCAGCCCCGTGGCTTAGTGGTTAAGTGCGTGCACTCCGCTGCTGGCAGCCCGGGTTCGGATCCTGGGCGCGCACCAACGCACCGCTTCTCCAGTCATGCTGAGGCCGCGTCCCACATACAGCAACTAGAAGGCTGTGCAACTATGACGTACAACTATATACTGGGGCTTTGGGGGAAAAATAAAAAATTAGTAGTTCATGTGTATTACTGCATGCAAAAGAATGAAGTTGGACCCCTACCTCACACCGTAAACAAAAATTAACTCCAAATGACCATAGACCTAAAGGTAAGAGCTAGAACTGTCAAATCCTTAGAAGAAAACAAAGGAGCAGATCTTTATGACCTTGGATTAGGCAATGATTCCTTAGATATGACATCAAAAGTCCAACTGACAAAAGAAGAAATAGATAAATTGGATTTCATCAAATTAAAAATTTTTGTACTTCAAGAGGACACCATTATTCTAGAGTATCTAAAGAACTCCTACAATTCAACAATAAAAAGACAAATTTTCCAATTTAAAAATGGACAAAGGATATGAATAGACATTTCTCCAAAGAAAACAAATAAATGCCAATAAGTACATAAAAAGATGTTCAACATCGTTAAAAACCACAAGATACCACTCTACACACACTAGGATGGCTAGAATTAACAACAACAACAAAAAAGGACAAGT
The DNA here is from genome assembly GCF_057802395.1 of Ceratotherium simum simum. NCBI lineage: Eukaryota > Metazoa > Chordata > Mammalia > Perissodactyla > Rhinocerotidae > Ceratotherium > Ceratotherium simum. The sequence goes on along the minus strand of NC_141914.1, from coordinate 27,691,746 downwards.
CTTGGTGAGGATATGGAGAAATTAGAACACTCATACACTGCTGGTGGGAATGTAAAATGCTGCAGCCACTGCAGTTTGGCCATTCCTCAAAAATTTAAACAGAGTTACCATATGATCCAGCAATTCTACTCCTAGAGAATTCCACCTAAGAGAATTAAAAGCATATGTTCACGCATATGTTCGTATAAAAGCATCCACACAAATGTTCATAGCAGCATTATTCACAATGGCCAAATGGCCAAAAAGTAGAAACCCAAATATCCATCAGCTGAAGAATAGGTAAACAAATGTGGCATGTACATACCATGGAATATTATACTGCCATAAAAAAGGAACGAAGTATTGACATATGCTATAACATGAATGAACCTCAAAAATATTATGCTGTGAAAGAAGTCAGACATAAAAGGTCACATATTATATGATTCCATTTATATGAAATGTCCAGAATAGGCAAATCTGTTGAGTTAGAAAGTAGGTTAGTGGTTGCCAGGGAATGGGGGAAGAAGGAAATGGGGAGTGACTGCTAACAGGTATGGGGTTTCTTTTGCTGTAACAAAAATGTCCTAGAATTAGATAGTGGTGATGCTTGCACAACTTTGTGAATATACTAAAAACCACCAAATTGTATACTTTACAATGGTGAATTTTATGGTATGTAAATGATATCTCAATAAAGCTATAAAAAATTTGTTGAAAATTTTCTAGAATTGAAGAAAAATGTGAGCCATCATATGAAAAGTGCATGCTGAGTCCCAAGCAAGACAAATAAAAATAAATACATATCTGAGCACACTGAAGTGAAATCATGGAATAATAAGGATAAAGAAAATATCTTAACAGATTTTAGAGAAAAAAGATTAACTACAGAGAAGTGATAATTAGACTGATGGCAAACTTCTTAGCAGCAGCCATTCATGCCAGAAAATAATGGAGTAATATTTTCAAAGTTCTAAGGAAAAGGAACTGCTAACTTAGAATTTGTTTCACTAGTCAAACTTATTCAAGAGTGAGGGCAAAATGAAGACATTTTCTAGACATTCAGAGATTAAGAGAGTCTCACTAAAAGATATATGCCTAGATATTGGTTTCTAAATACCATTCCCTACTAAAAGAAACCAGGCTCCTTGTTAAAACAATAGATTGCAGGTCTGGGGCAAGAAAAGTGCAAGATGAACCTAGGACATGTGGTTTTGCTAGAAATTCATCCTACATGTGTTTAAAATGACATATGTAGGGCCGGCCCCGTGGCTTAGCGGTTAAGTGTGCGCGCTCCGCTGCTGGCGGCCTGGGTTCGGATCCCGGACGCCCACCGACGCACCGCTTCTCCCGCCATGCTGAGGCCGCGTCCCACATACAGCAACTAGAAGGATGTGCAGCTATGTATGACATACAACTATCTACTGGGGCTTTGGGGGAAAAAAACAAATAAATAAAATTATAAAAATAAATAAATAAATAAAATGACATATGTACAAGGTTATTCATTGTAGTGTATCTGTAATAAAGAAAGACTGCGGGGCCGGCCCTGTGGCTTGGTGGTTAAGTGCGCGCGCTGCGATGCTGGTGGCCCGGGTTCGGATCCCGGGTGCGCATCGAGGCACCACTTCTCCGTTCATCCTGAGGCCGAGTCCCGCATACAGCAACTAGAAGGATGTGCAGCTACGACATACAACTATCCACTGGGGCTTTGGGGGGAAAAAATAAAATAAATAAAATCTTTAAAGAAAGACTGGGAATAAACTAAATGGCCATCGATAGAAACTAAATAAATAAATAAATAATTTATAAATAGTAAATAAATGATGAGTCATCCATATGATGGAAACCACGCATTAGTGTGAAAGAAGTTTGCGTGAGGATTTAGAGTGATGACTCTGGAATCGGACTGCCTAGACCAGAGCCAGACTCTACCACTTTCTAGGTCTGTGACCTTGAGCAAGTTACGTAAACCCTCCATTGCCTCAGTTTCTTCATCTAAAAGAGGAGTAATAACAGTACCTATCTCACAAGGTTGTTTCAAGTTTGCTGAAAATGAGTTCACGTAGATAAATCAATAGAATTCCTACATACCCATAATAACCAAGGAAAAAATGTAATGGGAAACAAATTCTATTCTCAATTAAGAAAACCAAACAGCGTAGGTGTCTGTAAGGAAAGGATGCTTCTTTCCTATCTGTAAGAGTCCACCCATTTGAAAGGAGCTCTCCTGGTGTGATGATCAGTCTCTCTGCCCCTTTACTTCTTCTGCTCCTTGGAGGACAGAGTGATGTTAAATAATCAGTAAATTTAGGAAGAATAATGCTAAGCTCAGTTCTGTTTTCTTCTTGGGGAGCAAACTGCTGACAGTGTCCTATATATAGTTATATTTATTAGGTTATTCGTACAAATCTTTTGAACGCTTACTAATATTTGTTAGCTTGATCTACCAAGCACATGGCTATCTGACCTAGAGCCACATCCTCTAACCTGGTTACTATCAGCAGTAAAGGTGATATTTTGGCCTCTTTTATTTCTCACTTTCTTCCAAACCCAAGTGGGGAACCCTATCTAATTATTGTACCCTCAAAGATAATATTGAAAGATATAAAAGATGGTGAGATATGCCATGATCGTGGATGGGAATGCTCTTTATCATAAAGATATCAGTTCTTCCCAAATCTATTAATTCAATGTGTATATTGATTTATATTTTCTATTTTTCTACAAATCACAACAGAATTTTCCAGTAACTTGACAACCTAGGCCTGAATTCATACGCAAGAGCAAAGGGCCAAGAATAACCAAAACCATTTTTAAAAATCACAAGGTTGAGGGACTTGTCCTTTCAAAAATGGAGACTGATCATAAAGGAAGAATAACTAAGAGTGTACGGTGTTAGCCTATATGCAGATAAATACACCAAAGGAATAGAACAGGGAGTCGAGAAACTGACCCATGTATATATGGAAACTTGATAAGTGACAGAGGGGGCACTGCAAATCAATGGAGGAAAGCATAACCTATTCAATAAATAAGACTGGGATAACACGTTAATCATATGTTTTTAAACAATGAAATTTCTACTTTCTCAGTAACCAAAATAAATTCTAATAGATTAAAGGCCTATATTAAAAAGTTTTTAAACACTATTTTTCCCCTTGTTTTGCAGAAATGGACAAGAAGCCCCTTTTATACCTTTCACAGCCCATGATGCAAACTTGTCACATTGTTGTCAATTAATACATGCCCTGGGGCGGAAGGCCTCCATTTAATAAGCCCCCAGGGCCAGAGGTGTGATGTAGAGAGAGAAACCAGTTTGTCAACAAGATGACAGTGGTGAGTCTCTCTCAAGTAGCCTAGCAATGAGTTGGCTCTTCAGCGAGGGCTACAAAGCCTCTGTTCTATAAGGTCTCTGAATTATTGGGCTATTTCTCACACATTTCTCATGGCAGGAAGGCTGAAACCTTAATCACAAAGCCAGCTTGGTCAGATGGTCCTGATTCCTCCATACGCCTCTATAAATGTGTGAGGCAACATAAATCTGGAGTCCCTCTCCTGTAGAGAATTCATGGTGCATCCAGCTGTGCCTGGCCTAAGCACACTTCCCCAGGAAATGGTCAGAATCTGGGGTACTACGTGTACCCCTTATACCTGCAGGTTGAAATATGCCTGTACCATGTATGTTCTGTGGGGTTTGCCCTTGCCCTTGCTTGATAAACAGAAATATTGCTGGTGAGAGTAAATTGGTCTAAATATATATATTTTTTTGCTGAGGAAGATTGGCCCTGAGCTAACATCCGTTGCCAATCTTCCTCTTTTTGCTTGAGGAAGATATTCGCCCTGAGCTAACATCTCTGCCAATCTTCCTCTGTTTTGTATGTGGGTTGCTGCCACAGCATGGTTGCTGGCGAGCGGTGTAGGTCCAGGCCCAGGATCTGAATCTGTGAACCCAGGCCACCGAAGTGGAGAACGCTAAACCTTAACCACTATGCCACAGGGCCGGTCCCAGTCCAAATATTTTGATAATCAATTAGGCAATACCTAACAAACGTGAAGATGACCATGACCTATAAATCAAAAATGCCATTTCCATTAACATATCCTAGAAAGACCATAGCATATGTACAGAATGCTTTGTTCATAATGATAAAAAAATGGAAATAACCTAAATGGTCATCAACAGAAGAATAGATAGACTGTAATATATTTGAAAATGGAATACTGTACAGTAATTTAAAATGAGTTAACAGCTCTATGTTTAAGTATGGATAAGTCACAAGGCATAATGTTACAAAAGGACATAAGCAGTATTATGGTATATGTATATAGTTTGTAAATATGCAAAACAATGCTAAACCTTCTTTATGGAATCATGCATATGCAGAAAAGTTTTAAAAACACAGGAAAGAAAAGCACCAGATTCTGGAGAGGAAGAGAAAGGAAAAGAATCAAACCCCAGGCAAGGGTATACGGGGGCTTCAACTCTATCTGTACTACTTCGTTTCTGGGAAAAAACTATCTGAAGCAAATATAGCAAAATGTGAAGACTTGTTAAAGCTGACTAGTGGGCACATAGGTGTTTGTTGTTATCCTCTTCGCTCTTCTTATTTCAAAGATGTCAAAATTACAAAGGAAGAGACACAAGACAGAGAAAGCTTCAAGCATGTGTCTGCAGAAGGGGGTACCTGTGGGAATCAAGTCAGCGGAGTCACAGAAGCCCAAGGAGGCAGCAAAATGGATTTAAAATTGGGTGGAAGAGAGAAATCAACCTTATAGTATTTTCGACATTTAGGATATGAACATCACCTGAGATTTTTAAAAATAATAATAAACCGAATATTTGGAAGCCTTGGTAAAAACCAAATTGCTATAAATTCTACAAATAGTAAAAGAAACAAGGCTTTAGTGAGGTGGTCATTTGACAAGTTGGTAAATTGCTATTAATGAATTAGCATTCAACAATTTGTTACTTAGGCCGGCCCTGTGGCTTGGTGGTTAAGTGCGCGTGCTGCAATGCTGGTGGCCCGGGTTCGGATCCCGGGTGCGCATCGAGGCACCACTTCTCCGTCCATCCTGAGGCCGAGTCCCACATACAGCAACTAGAAGCATGTGCAGCTGTGACATACAACTATCTACTGGGGCTTTGGGGGGAAAAAGTAAAATAAATAAAATCTTTAAAAAAAAAAAAAAAAAACAATTTGTTACTTAGCAAATTGAGAGATGTTTAAATACTATTTATCCTTTGAGGGTCTGCTCAAATGACACCTCCTCCGTGAAGTTGCTTGGACTGAACCCCTCTCTCACCCCAAAATGCCCTTTTCTTCCTCTGAATTCCCATAGCATTCTCTCTGCGCTGCCCTCGGGCATTACCGTTTTCTACCATATGTTACAGCTATTTAGACAGGTCTTGGCTTCCTCACGGGGCCATGAGATCCTTGAGGGCAAGTTTCACTTGTCTGTGTCTGCCTGATAGTGTGGTGCTCATGGTGGGTCCTTAGGAGGTATCTAAACAGGTGAGAGGAGAAAGAGCAACCAGGAGCCCTAACTGGGGAAAGGATCAAATAACTAAAAACGTCCACTCCTTCCAGCCTGCAAAGTGAAGGATATTTACAACAGTCTGTGCTTTGAGTTTAGGCCACAGATTTTTGCTGTTTCAACATTTTCCCCTCTTGGGCCGTTTCCTTTGAGATGCAGTTCTGCCAGTTTCTACCTTCAGGCTCAGCCTATGGTGCCAGCCTGCCAGCTTGGTGCCAGGTGCTCTCAGAGGAAGGAAAGAAGAAAATATGCTGAAAGCTTTCCTCCGCAGCAGCAGTAGACCCAGCTCTCCTGCTGGGGCACGTACAGCCGCAGATAAGGAGTGCGTGGGTGAGGACCAGGAGCCCAGAGCCAGGCTGCTCTCAGGATGCTACACGGAAAAGCCAAGCGTCAAGAAGGGTAAGGCTGCTGACAGTCAGGACTAGCCAAGAGGCCTCTGGCTGGGTTTTAGGGTTGCCACATTTGGCAAATAAAAATATAGGACACCCAATGAAATTTGAATTTCAGATAAACAATGAATAGTTCTTTAGCATAAGTATATCTCATGCAACACTGGGGTTCACTAAGTCAAGGACTTGGGTGCTAGGGTGGCAGGCCACAATAGGTCATGAAATCAGGGGCATAAACAGGCTTGGGCTGGGAGGAGTCTAGAAGGTGCAGTATGTCCTCTTGAGCCCACTCTGGGCAGAGTCTTGCCTTCCTGCAAGAGCTCCTTTACTACCTCAAAACCTGTAGCTTTAGAGGTAAAGTGTCTCTAAGTGTGTAAAGCACCTTAGGAAAAAGACACTGTCTTTTCCCTCACCTCACCTCATCACCAAACTCCCCTCCAGGCTGTGACCCTCAATTCACTTCAGTACTCTGAAAGCAACCAAAATTACACTCTGGGGTCTCCAGGAAAGGAATCCAGTGAAATATGTAAGCATGATGCCCACAAGAGAGGGAGTAGCTTGTTAACAATGCAATTACTCTCTTTTTTAATGCTCAAAATGAGTAGCTGGGAGCTAATGATTCAAGATCAGCCAAACAAAAAGCAGATCACTGAGCTGGCTTTCCTCTGAATTTCAAACCTCATCATCCTTTAGTCTCTCTCTTAAAGCGGGGGACAGAAGCGTGAGGCAAGAAGCATAGTTTCTTTTCGCTAGATCCAAATGACCTGAGCTTTTTATTCTTGCCCTCGATTTAGCAAACCAGCCCCTGCTGCCCAGGCAGTGTCTGTTGCCTCTCAGAGCTGAGTCTGGCATCGAGACCCCGGTCCTCTCCCTCGGGGTGCTGTCGTGCTGTGAGCCTCCATCCCTCCATGGCGTTGCCTTGCTCTCCCCTCTGTATCCTTTTCTCCTTACCCCTTTCAGCTCCTTTGTCTTTTTTTCTTTTCAACTCCCTAGAACTGCTACCCTTTATATGGCCAAATTTTGAAATAAAAGCACGTTTGTTTGTGTCTTTGTGCAGTATCCAGCCTCTCTTCTTTGAGACTTCCTCCCACCTACTCCTCCACCCTCCCTCCCCCAGCCATCGGGTACAGAGCTGGGACCCCAGTGGCTTCCTAGGTGCCATGCAGACCCACTCCCCACCCCATGACAGAACCACAGCTGATTGGACTAGCGGTGGGAAGTGGAGTCCTTATCTTCAGAATTTGGTATTGAGACTAATAAGAATCCAGTCTCATCCTGGGTTGATCTCCTAGAAGGAGGAGAGGTTTAGGGAGCCATTTTCCACACTGTGGACTCTGCAGAAGAGAAAGTTTAAGGAAAGAATGAAGAGACATCTTAGAGACAAGGAGGAGGTGATAATCTCAGGCTCCTGATGACTTTCCACTGCCTTGTCCAAGTCTCTCATGAAGTCCAGCTGCATTCTTGCCATTGGCCTCTGTGAGACACCTCTGTATCTCTATAATCAACTCCTTCTGCTTAAACTACCTCAAGTTTCTGTTGCTTGGAATATTTTTTTAAATGTTTCCTATTCCTAGTCTGAGGACCAAATGAGCTAAAAGTTTTGTTTTTCACACACACACACACAGACACACACACACAGACACACACACACACCCCCCACATAAAAAAATTGCTTTTCTCTCGTGTTTGCTTCCTGATAACATTTACCCGTTCTAGAATAATTCGGTAATAATAATGAGAAATGTCTGGGGTGCTTACTATGTTCCTGGCACTGTTCTAAGCAGTCAATGTGCCTTTCATTTCAACTTCACAACATCCTTTATAGGAAGTAGCACTCTTCCTTCCATTTCACAGATAAGGGAACTGAGGCACAGAGAAATCAAATGTCTTCTCCAAAGTTACAGAGCTGCAGAGAGGTGGTAGAACTGGGGTTTGAATCCGGTAGTCTTGACTCCAGGATCCATGCCCTTAACCACTACACTATGTACTTTACAAACACTGGGTTACCAATCAACCTGACAGAAGCCCTTCCAACAAATGTATGACATCCCTGAAATAGTCCCTGGCCTTACCCCTTGTTCCAGTGAACATCCAAACACAGCATCGAAGTTGCCTCCAGAGAGAAATGGGAGAATTGGTAGAGAGAAAACTTACTAGGTGTGTTAGTTTCCTAGGTCTGCCGTAGCAAAATACCATACACCGGGTGGCTTAATTTCTCCTCTTGCTGTTCTGGAGGCCAGAAGTCCGAGACCAAAGTGTGGGCAGAGTTGGTTCCTTCTGAGAGCTGTGAGGGAGGTATCTGTTCCATGCCTCTTTCCTAGCATCTGGTGGTTTGCTGGCATCTTTGGCTTTCCTTGGCTTCTGCTGCATCGTCCCCATCTCTGCCTTCATCTCCATGTGGTGTTCTCTCTCCCTGTGTGCATGTTTGTGTCCAAATATCCCCTTTTTATAAGGACACCAATGACACTGGATTAGAGGCCCCCACTACTCCAGTGTAACCTCAACTAATTACATTTCCAAATAAGGTCACATTCTGAGGTACTGAGGATTAGCACTCCAACATATGAATTTCAGGGGCACACAATTCAACCCATAACACCAGGTTTTATTATTTCTTTCCTGCAGCAATTTTCAATGATTATATCTCTTTTTTTTTCACAGAGGTAAAAATTTTGATTCTCAGATGTGATAAGCCACAGGTGCAGCTTCTTAGCTTTGGTTTAGCACTCAAATTTCATTGCCACCCTGATTCAGGAAGGACACCAAATCCACCGTCCCTGAAAGAATCCTGATTAGGACACTGCTCTCTTTTAAATGTCTGCCTAAATGTAGCTCCCTAGGGTGACAGAAGGACCAACAGAAGAGGTAATAGATGCCTTAGGTACTAGCTTTGGCTCTGCCATCGATTTGCTCTCAGTCTGGGGCTAGAGTTTTTTTTTTCTATATCTACTTTCTTGGTCATAAAACAGAGATTTTTGCCTCAACTCTCAAGCTGTTTAAAAAAAGCCAGTCCTGGGCCGGCCCCGTGGCTTAGCGGTTAAGTGCGTGCGCTGCGATGCAGGCTGCCCGGGTTCGGATCCCGGGCGCACACAGACGCACTGCTTCTCCGGCCATGCTGAGGCCGCGTCCCACATACAACAACTAGAAGAATGTGCAACTATGACTTACAACTATTGCTTGGGGCTTTAGGGGAAAAATAAATAAATTAAAAAAAAAAAAAAAATTAAAAAAAGCCAGTCCTGAATAGTGATCTCCTAATTCAGGGGAGAATTAACTGGGAACTTAAAGAAAAATACGGATACCGATGCCTGAGTCCATCCCCCTATTCCACCTGATTTAATTTGCCTGGGCATCTTATCTTTCAAAAGCTTCTCAGGTATATATTATCTTGATGGTGATGGATAGATACATATGTCAAAACTTATCAAATTGTACACTTTAAATATATGCAGCTTATTGTATATCAATAAAGCTGTTTAAAAAATAAAAAGCTTCCCAGGTGATTCTAGTGGGCATCTCAAAAGAGAACCATGGAGCTGGGTTAACCTCCTGACTTGAGCAGATGAGGAAACAGCCCTAGAGGAGACGGAATCTGCTCAGGAATTGTGTCAGGGCTGGCAGCACTGCCAGGACTTAGAACCTGTGACTACTGAACTGAACTCCAGTGTTCTTTCCTCAAAACCAAAATGACAGAAAATTACTGAGCTCCTCGAAAAATTTAAAATGAGGCACTTGAAAAATCTGAAGTGCTAGATTGTTCCTCAGAGGCGTAGGGCACGAGAGCTACAACAAAATCTAAAAAACCCACCAGCCTTTACTTGGTGGAGCCCACTTAGAGAGGCAGTTGGCTGTCCTTTCAACGTACTCCAGGCCTCCCCTCCCCTCACTCTGCCCACTGGATTGTGGAGTCCAGTGTTGCTGGTCGAGCCAACGAGGAAAGCAACACATCGGCAGCTCTCACTCGCTGTTCAGTGGCCTGTTGGCTTCCTCTCTCCTTAACTCCAGACTTATTAGTTCCAACTGCCTTTTGAGTATTTTTACCTCAGATTCAACATGTTCAAAACTGAACTTATTGCCTCCTCCTGCAATCTATTCCTCCTGTTCAATTCCGTATCTTAATAAAGACTACTATTATTCTCCCAAATGTCCACATCAAAAAAAGTGCTTCATCCTCTACACACAAATAGTGTCCTTTTATCTTTCACAATATCTCTTAAATACATCCTTCCTCTACATCCTTACAGTCACTTTAGTTTAGGTCCTCATCCTTTCCTGCCTAGACCTCCTGACTGGTCTCCCATCTTTCTATTACTGCCTTTTGCAGCTAATCATTGAAAAACACCATGCATCATGCCATGCCCCCACTTGAAAACCTTTGAATGGTTTCCTCATGAAAAATAGGATGAAGCCCAAACTCCTTAGCATCACAATTACCATCTGGTCCCAATCCCCCTGTTTCATATCCTCTCCCACCACTCTTACAGCATGCACCGTTTCCATACATACTGGATCTGCTTATGACTGTATCATCATACACACTATTCCATCTGCCTACAATAGTGGATGCATCCTCACTGACCTAGCTAAGAGCTGAGTCTTAGCTCAAATATCACTCCAGATTAAGTTAAATACTCCCTCTCTCCTCTGCCACACTGGACCTCATACATAACTCCATTAAAGCAATTATTCCACTGTTTCATGGTGGTCTATTTCCACATTTGCTTTCTCACTAGCTTGTGAACAACTTTAGAACACACCATGTCTTTGTTTTGTTTTGTTTTCTCATCTCTAAATCCCTAGGACCTGGCAAGAGTCTGGTACATATAGGTACATAAAAATATTTAATGAATTATGAATTTCTTTTCTGCTTCTTTCATTCTTTCTAAACTACTAGGTGGGTGACTAGCACCTGGGTGGGCAGGGAGATCTTCATAATTTCAGAAGCCGTGTTTCAGCTACGGTCACATAAAACCTAGAGTGACCTAGGGAGTCACCATTGGTTCCATGTGGAAGTTCATTATTCCTGCAAGCTGTGCTTGAAAGAATGGATACATTTGGCTGCTCCAAAAACCCAACATAGCCAGTCTCTGCTACCAACGTGCCTTTCAGCAAGTAGTGTTCCGTCCAAGCCCCTTACTGCTCTGGGCAACTTAGTCATGAACTGTATCACTCTTTGGCCTGTTGAAAGCAGGGAATGAAGTCATTTACTACTCTCATTCCAACCTTAAGCATCCTTTCCTTCAAAAGTAAAGGTGACCAACAAAGAGGCACAGATGAATAAAAGACCTTTTAAACGTTGGTTGGAAAATGTGAACAAGATAGCTACATTAAAATAAACAAAGATATCTAGCCTATTCCCATTACAATATGCCTCTAATTAATCTAACTTTGGATATTAACATTTTAACAAAGTATTTCAGCGACCCTTTCTCAAGGGAGATAGGACCTCAAAACCTTTCCCATTACTCAGTTTCATCCCTCATTTTATCTATAGAGGAAAGGATGGAGCAGAAATACCACGTGACTTACTGAGTAACGTATCATAGGCTAGGTAGACAGGACGTGACTTTCCTATCATTTTCTTATATGTTTTCTTGTTTAAAAAGAAAGAGAAATTAAGGATTGTCAACAGGATGACTTAAGAAAAACTCCCCAAGTGATTTTTACTTCTCAAGTCACTCATCATGAAATCCTATATACACAAGCTGATTAATGAGAAATCTTAAATCCTGAGAAATTACTTCTTTCAACACACTATATTCTGAAGAGGAGAGAACGTGTTGCTCTCAACTATATTTTAATGAATACATTAAATAAAAAGCAAACGGTTTGGGGGAGGATCCAAAAAAGAAATTAGGACAACAGACTGGTAAATCTGTCCCTGGTATCTCATTCCACTAAACAAAAAGATAAATACAGAAATGTTACACCTACTTAATTTTCTTTTAGAAAATTTAAATCCTTTGTATAAATTTTAACATATTAATAAATCAAGCAACTTTTAGCAACATGATCAACTGATTATTCTAAGTTTTTGGATCACAGGAGCCATTTGTTCAGCCATGCCTGCCTCACATAACTCTTGGCAAACAACCTCATTATCAAACAACTGTTAGCTGGGGGTGGAGGTGACAGGGGACAGGATCCTAGTGAATTACTACTTCCTGTCCACGTTCCATTCTAAACTTGGGAAATGTGGATTCCATTATTAAAAGCCATGACATTTAAACGTAATTTCTATCACATTTGGCTACTAAGGTATCCCAGTTTTTCTTTCTAATGTATAAACAAGTTTCTTGTTTTAAATGTAAGTAATCACAGGTTAATATTTGTTTTAACTTTTTATTAAGAAACTAAAGCAAAACAACAGAATTTCAAAAAATTAAAATATAGAATTCTAAACAAATATGAAATCTACACCAAGAACTAAAAATCAGAGTTTATGAATAGTTAAGCATAAAGGGGAATGGCTAAAATGCATTCACAGTCATTATTTCTTGCTTATTAGCCTCAGATTTGCATCCCTTTCCTTTGTGCTTCACTTGGACAGGACACAGAAAGAACTTCTTTCACATCTATCTTTTGTTACTGTGGTCTGTAACTTCAGAGGAGCTTTTGTCTTCCTACATAGTTCTTTCTCCGTTCCATCAGCAAATATGTGAGCACCTACCTAATGGGCTTAGATGATGTGGGCATAAAGATGAATCTATCAGAGATCCTGTCCTAAGGTGTTTAGGAGTGATAAAACACCAACAAATAATCAATAAATATAAATAAATTTATACAACATATAAAGTAATATAGCATGAGTTAAGTACAGATAAAATATAAAAATAGGCAAATTTCAAGGAGAAATAGATTACATTCAGCCAGAGGAATTGAGGAATGCTTTATAGAGGGTAGTATTTGGGTTGGGAATGGACTGTTCCTTCCAGGAAGGCTTCAAAGTGGTCCTGATTGTGGTGGTCTTGATTTCTGGGAAGTAATTGTCTCAATACTAATCTTTAAAAGAAGGTCTTTAAGTTTCTATCTCTTTAAACTGTTCATTTTTTAAATGATCAAAAATTAATATTACAGTCTATATAAACAGCAGTTTGGGCACTTAAAAGTTAATTATAATACCTACTATATGGTTTGCGGCTCTGTTATTTTCGAAACTCTTTCCCAGGACACATCATATCTAAGAGGCAGAGGATGTCTAATAATTGAGCCATAACTTTAAGTATTCAACTGGGCAAAACCTATTTGCTTTTGGTACTTTATAAAATCTATACCTAAACTTACATGAATAAGAAGAAAGGAGATGAAATAAATGGCTTAACATTCAAAAGTCAGACAATGAACAAATAATGGCAACTATGAAATGATATATTTTAACCACAGAATTCTTTGTATGAAAAGTTTTAATGAGTTATGAGCCATTGACCATTACAGACGTTAACCCTTAATATTTCTTCTTTCCTATGCAAAACAAGATAATTTAAAACTGCCTATCTCAAGTATGACAGAAGACCATAGTATGAATAAGAGTAATAGTAATGTTTGCTTACACATCTGCATGCTTCACTAAAGTTAAGAACCAAAGAAAATGCTCCCGGTTTCCCAAGTTAACAAAGCAAACTCAATTACACATTTTTTCCTGATCATAGTTTCAGCTGAAATACAACAAATACTACTTTGCCTTTCAATAGCACTTATAATCCATCACACAAGCACTTTCCCATTATTTTCTCCTATACCCTCAATATCCTTGTGAGGTAGTGAAGGGAGGGAGCAAGGATTTTTTTTTCATTTTGCAGATGAGAAAACTTAAGGTGAATTTAGAACTCAACCTTGGCTGCATATTGAAATCACCTAGGCAGTTTAAAAAAAAAAATCCTTATGGTCATGTCATATCTCAGACCAAAATCAGAATCTTAGGGTATGGGACCCAAGCATCAATATTTTTCAAAACGCACAAGACTCCAAAGTGCAGCTAAGGTTCAGAACCACTGGTGTAGATGATTTACACTCAGTCTTCACGTGCAACTGTCTTCTACCTAAATGCTCTCTCAGCACCAATGAAAAAGAGATTCCTTTTCCGTGAACGTTGGAGCTGTTCGTTTTAATATTCTGTACAGCTACTACTGGTCTCCAGTAACAAATTAACTTATCAGGTTATATAAACGAAGGCTCTTCATTCCCCTGATGCTCATGGTAAATATGAACCTCCATTTTATAAAATTTGCAAATGCGATATTAGGAAATTTAAATTTCTGAGATAAGAATGGCTTTTAAATATTTAGGCAATTATTTAATTCTAGGTTCAATATGCAATAACCATGTGTTTCTGTGTTCCATTCAGCACCTTCAAAACTTTGTTACAAATGAATGTTTACCAATAAGACAAAACAGAAGTTATGAACAAAACTCTCAGCAAAGCTCTTGCAATTGGCTATATCACAATCTGAAAAAGAAACAAGTGCTTAAAGGACCTTATAGTTTTCTAACTAGCTCAATCTTCATCCTGAACTAGTTCTCTTCTTTAATTAAATTTTAAACTGCCAAATTGAGTTGTTCTATACCAAGAAAAGTCAATTTCTGTAGCAGCTATATTCTCTAATACATTTCACATATAATTTCACTCTGTACTACTAAACATGGTTTTCAGATTTCTTAACATGGATATCAAAAAGGATCTTTAACAGATTTCACCTTTAAGCAACATACCAAATACATAATAAATATTTGTAAACCTGTCAGATGGCAAAAACAAATCTTTGCTCATGACTGAAATCCCCTGCTTCATAGGAGTACTGATAATCTTAACTCTCAAGGAGCAACCCAAGAACCCTAGTCAGCTGCTTGCTGTCCCTAATTTTATTAGATTTAAAACAAAATATACATACAGCAATAACCTAAAAAGCACAAAGATTCCACTTGCCTTAGTCAATTCTTATCACAAAGATGTATCTGAAACCATACAATTTATACTTTCATACAGAAAGATGATGTTTGTTTCTCTTCTAACAAAAGAAAATCTCAGCTCATGTATGTTAGATTATTAATTTGAAAGAGTATTAGTGAAATCATATTTATTAAGTCAAAAATTCAGAATAGGAATTAATGTTAAGCTCTTCTACAATGAAACCTTCAAAATATTGCCAACCTGAAGTTTTCAGCACAAGGTGTTTCATTTCAAGTCCCATGGGGGCAATTACCTATAATGAGATTAAGAACATATTCTTAACCTGGGTTCAGGTTGGCACTGTTTCCAGGTGCATGAGTAAACATTTCCTTGATAACCCCAATGAAGAGTTTGAGGCTTAGATTGTTGCATGATGTAAACAATATGAAATTTAAAAAAAATTATAATATCTGCAGCATTATAAAGTTACAAAATAAAGGGACCATTAATCAATTCTTTTCCTAAGGTCTGTAACTAACAGCTTTCATATTTGAGTCCTATAAGAGCAAATGGCAATGTTCTGTGTTGTTATGAGACACTTTCTCAGAAGGCCAAAAAACACAACCAGATACTATAAGATGCACTTTATCATTATTATTATTACTGATTTATGCTATGTATGATTAGAAATAGATTTGCCTTCCCTCATCGTTAGCCAGGAGATTGAGGGATCTTTACAACAATTTTGATCATTAAAAAAAAAAAAGACTGTAATAGCTATGGAAACTGTAAACCAAATATAACACAAAATCAGCCAATACAACACATCTCCTCTTAAAATCCTCTTCTTTGTAGTTATCCAATTGTCCCTAAATGTTATTCTAATTTTGTACCATGTAGTGGTTTTTAAGAAAGTGAACTAGAACAAAGCAACTCCTTTGTCCTGTGTTTTTTTTATACAGTTTTTTTTACACACACATTGTATATACAACTTTTAAAATAGCTGCACAATTTTACACCTCACTGTTAGAGAAGTGCAGTCCAGGCAGACCATGCTTCTCAATATATTAAAAATATTAAATAAAATCCAACCAGTTTCATACTTTTCTAATAGTCAAGCTGGCTGGAAAAAAGGGTCTGGAGAAAAAACAGGCAGTTGTAAAACAGGATCAGTCTTTCTTCACAAACACACTACTTAACAATCTTGCTATTTCCTTATCTTATCCCTTTGATAGCATCTCTAAAATCTCACCTTAAAAGTTGGAAATAACACATTGCTAACTTAGAGACAAAATCTGTTGCAACATGCATATGTCAACTGCCCACTCAACCAACTGCAACCCTGAGGATTTTTCTGGCCCAGTAGAAAGAGGAAACACTAAGATAATCTCGGCTGTAAAGCTGTTTCTCCAGTTAACAATTTCATGTGTTTTTCAGGATGTTTCTTGGGCATGCATGTATGACACTGTCGCTTCATGATTCTACTTTCCACAAGTAGGTATCTCCTCCACTCTGTCTTTCATCCCAAGAAAGCCACTGTCATCCATCCAAAGGTTTTCCAAGGTAAACCAAAGTCACTTCTGTGTTGCCATATACAGCAGAAACTGCTGGATATAAGCAGGCCTTTGGAAGTCCTCTAAAGGCAACCCCCAGGAACTCATATCCACGTTCAAAAGCTAAAGTCTTATCTTCCATGTCCAAGATCACTCGAATTCTTTCTCCTATCTGCAAAGAAACATCAAAAAATGGTTAGAAGAAAACCCACCAAGGGCATAGCTAGAAGAAACATGATACAAATCAATAAGTTGAAAATATTATTAAGAATATACATCCTAAAAGTTATCTAGAAAAACCAGAAGAGAACTTTTCAGAAGAAGAGTATTTTGGTCAGGGAGAAACATCTAGAAGAAAGAACACACATCAATTTCATCACAAATGCTTGTTTTGATAGTTTTTTTTTAATTTAAGACTTGCATGGGATCTACATTGAATACTGAAAATTTAAATGTTTCCCCCGAACAATCCCCAGATTTTACTTATTCTGTTTACAGGCTTTTTTTAAGAAGGTTACCACTAAAATCCATAATTTGGTATATTTTACCAGAAAATGGCTATCCAAATAACCTTTTAAAATTACTATAGTATATACCTACAATGGATATTATTCAGCCATAAAAGAAATGCAATTTTGATATATGCTACAACATGGATGTACCTTGAAAACATTATGCTAAGTGAAATGAGCCGGACACAAAAATATAAATATTGTATGATTCCACTTATATCAGGCACCTTGAATATTCAAATTCATAGAGTCAGAAGGTAGAACAGAGGTTACCAGAGGCTGGGAGAAGGGAGATGGGGAGTTACTATTTAATGAGTATGGAGTTTATGTTGGGGATGAAGAAAAATTTGGGGGTACAGTAGTGATGGTTACACAACATTGTGAATGTATTTAATGCCACTGAATTGTACACTTATGAATTGTTAAAATAATAAATATTGTTGTGCATATTTTACCACAACAAAAAATTACTATAATAAAACAGCCTTTAAAGTTTACAAAACAGTTCTATGTACAATGTGGAACTTACAGAATCATGAATAGCCATATCTGACTACAGATACTAAAGATGCACAATAGGTTTATTAAATAGTCACTTTGTAGGCCACTGCTCTGATACATTTGTTTATTATAAAAACAGCAGCACTGATTGTTAATCTAAACTGGAAGCATAATGTATCCAGTTATCTTCCCATTTGGAAAAGTAAGCAAAGAAATAAGGATGTTTTATCTTTATAATTTGCATCTATGAAAAGTTGTTGCATCTACATACTTGGAAACAGAAAGTCCTAACGTTTGCAATTAAAAATCATAATTTACTACTTACCAATTATGATAATTCCTGCTGTTGCTGTTACTTCCTTTTATTGTATTTCCTATCACACAGTTTCCTATCACAAACTACCAATATCTGCTTTTTTCCTCCCTTTGCCCAACTCACAGATTAACTCATACCCCATTTTACGGACCTAATCATCATCATCACATTGCCACCAACAAAACAAACAATAACAACAAAAAAATAGAAATGAAAAGATAATATTTTGTTGGGTATTTGTTTTGTGCTTTATTTGTATTATCTCACTGAATCCTCATATCAATCCTAGAAATTATCCCTATGTTACCAAAGATGACACTAAGAAGACAGAATGGCTAATGGTGAAATCTCCAAGTCTGCTTCACCTTTGACTGAGCATATAGCATGCACACAGCACAGGGAGCAGGAAGCAGGTCTTACCAGCCTTAGGGGTCAGAGGGCAAAACCTGGAGATAGCAGAGCAACTGGAAACTTAAAGAAGGAACTCCAGAAGCAACGGAAACACAAAGAGGATGAGCGCCAAAATCTGAGGATAAACTGCCCGAATCCTTGTGTGACCGTTATATTACACAGACACAGGGGAAACCCCCAGGGAATCAGGCTGAAAACGCAGCAGCTAGAAGCCAAAAAACCTGAAAAAGACATGAGCTGCTGCACACCGTGTGGGAGACAGAGTTTACAGTTTGAGTCCGGGCAAGTTAACTGCCTACTAGAACAAGAAAACTTTATAGTTTTCAGAAAAACAAAGCAATTTCTAGAGGAAAAAAACAATCCAGAGTTACTACTACATATTACCTACAATGTCCAGTTTTAAATTTAAAAATTACTGGATATGAAAGGAAACGGGGCCGGCCCCGTGGCTTAGCGGTTAAGTGCCCAAGCTCCGCTACTGGCGGCCCGGGTTCGGATCCCCGGCGCGCATCAACGCACTGCTTCTTGGGCCATGCTGAGGCCGCGTCCCACATACAGCAACTAGAAAGATGTGCAACTATGACATACAACTATCTGCTGGGGCTTTGGGGGGAAAAAAGGAGGAGGATTGGCAATGGATGTTAGCTCAGGGCCAGTCTTCCTCAGCAAAAAGAGGAGGATTGGCATGGATGTTAGCTCAGGGCTGATCTTCCTCACAAAAAAAAAAAAAAAAGAAAAAAGAAACAGGAAAAGTACAACTCATCCTCAGGGGAAAAAAAGCCATCAATAGAAACTGACTCCAAGTAGGCCTAGAGGTTGGATTTGGCAGACAAAGACTTCAAAGCAGTTATAAATATATGTAAAGAATTAAAGAAAAATCTAGTATTAATGAATGGACAGATAGAGAATCTCAATAGAGAAATGGAAACTATAAAAAAAGAACCAAATAAAAATTCTAGAGCTGAAGAGCACAATAACCAAAATTCACTAGCCTGACTTAATAGCAGAGTTGAAATGGCAAGAAAGAATCTATGAACTTGAAGACAGAGCAACAGAAATTATCCAATCCAAAAAAACAGAAAGAAAAAAGATTAAAAAAAAAAAGAACATTTCTCCAGAGGCACAGAGACAAGGACAATATCAAGGAGTCCAACAATTAGATTAAATTTAAATGGATTAAACATTCAATCAAAAGGCAGAGATTATGAGATTGGGTTAGATAAAATGAAAGACCCAATTATACACTGTCTAGGAGATGCACTTTAAATACAAAGACAGATTAAAAGTAAAAAGGATGGGGAAAAAGAGAGACCTTGCAACAGTAAGCATAAGAAAGTTGGAGTGGCTACATTAATATCAAACAAAATAGACTTGAAGAAAAGGAATATTACCATAGTCAAAGAAGGTCACTTCATAATGGTAAAAGAGTTAATCTGGTGGGGAGATAAAACAATTATAAATGTATATGCACCTAATAACAGAGCTCCAAAACACATGAAGCAAAAACTGACAGAACTGAAAGAAGAAATAGATAAATGAGCAAGTCTAGTTTGAGATTTCAATACTCATCTCAGTAAGTGATAGAATAGGTAGAAAGAAAAATCAGTAAGGATATAGAAGACTTGAACACTATCAACCAAATTGACCTAACTGTCATTTATAGAATATTCCATCCAACAACAGAATATACATTCTTTCCAAGCACACATGGAACATTCATCAAGATAAATCATATGCTGGGAATAAAATAAGTCGCAATAAATTTAAAAGGATTGAAATCATACAGAGTATGTTTTCTGAAAAACAAAGACTAAAGGACTTTCACTAAAAATCATCACAAGGCTGGTCACAGGACTTTATCTTCAATGATTATTAAGTCCAAACACCCTTCTCCTTAGGGTAAGTGCAGAGCCTGAAAGGACAGTGAAGAAAGGATTCTAGGGGACGGCCCGGTGGCGCAAGCGGTTAAGTGCGCACGCTCCGCTGCGGCGGCCCGGGGTTCGCTGGTTCGGATCCCGGGCGCGCAGCGACGCACTGCTTGGCAAGCCATGCTGTGGCGGCGTCCCATATAAAGTGGAGGAAGATGGGCACAGATGTTAGCCCAGGGCCGTCTTCCTCAGCAAAAAAAGAGGAGGACTGGCGGATGTTAGCACAGGGCTGATCTCCTCACAAAAAAAAAAAAAAAAAAGAAAAAAAAGAAAGGATTCTATGAAAGAAAATCCTTCCAGGCTTTTATACCTCAAGAAATGAGGTATATTTTTAGTTCTTCTACTTTAGTATGCCTGACTTGAGGTCATTATTGAGGCTAGAGCTTTCAGGCCACATGTTCCACCAAAATACACAATCTCTAATTCCTTAAAATTTCCAATTTCTCATCAGAGTATTTTAACAGTCTTTTCAGATTGTTTTAGACTCTGCTAAATCTATGGTAATCATATAGCTTTTACAAATAGGAATTATAATTTTGACCCTAGAATCAAATGAGTACGGCATAAGCCTAAGATGAAAGAATAAAAAAGTGCAGTAGTTTGCCTGAACTTGTCTGTGTTTATAGAAATCACTGACACCTCCAGAGGCTTTGAATCCACAAACAGATTAATAAGTAGCAGAGGGTGAGTATGTGTATACCTGCACACAGGCGCATTTGTGGCAGTGAGATGTCTAGAAAAAGTAGATTTGGATATGCCATGATATAGGAAAGATGAAAATCTAGAAGATGAATTGGCAAACTAAGGCCCCTGGGCCAAATTTGGCCTGCAGCCATAAACAGCTTTTATTGGAACACAGCTATGCTCATTTATTTACATATTATCTACAGCTGCTTTTGTGTTATAATAAGAATTGAATAGTTATGACAGAGATCATATGGACCACAAAGCCTAAAATATTTACTATCTGGCCCTGTACAGAAGAAGTTTGCCAACCTCTGATTTAGAGCAAAGATGGACTGCTCAAAGTCAAATATGTATTAGGAAACAAATACTGAGATACTAAAAGATTATTATTAGAGTAACAAAAAAGGCCAGTTACATTCTTTATTTAAAAATTACCAAAAAGACATAAAAAGCTCTAACAAATTTTGTAAATTTAAAACAAATTAAGTCACGATTTGACAAAGGCCCACATCTGAGAAAATGTCCAGTTTCTCACCTGATATTTTGGTGCATTGTTGCATTGTGGAAAACTGCCATTGACTTCTCCATTATGTAGTAGATTATTGTCCACCAGATTCCAGCCCCAGCTCTGGTCATCACTGCCTAGCAATGCCACATAACCTTGGCACTGCATGGGAGCCCGTTTTGTGGCAATTCCAATCACTGCCACAGTGCCCAGAGGGCCCTCCCACCACACTTCCCACGCATGGCGGCCCTCACTGAAACCAATCTTGGTCCTTGCACCATCAGTGCTCTGAGCAATGGGGTTTCGATGTAAAGTAAAACCATTCTTCTTAATGTAGACATTCCTGGAGCAGTCATTAGTGCTGAAGGCATGCTGGAAAGCACGTATCTGAAAAGATAAAAAACAGACCAAAGAAATAGAAATTTGATTTTTCTTTTTTTTTTTTGTGAGGAAGATCAGCCCTGAGCTAACATCCATGCCAATCCTCCTCTTTTTGCTAAGGAAGATCGGCTCTGAGCTAACATCCATCGCCAATCCTCCTCCTTTTTTTTTCCCCAAAGCCCCAGCAGATAGTTGTATGTCATAGTCGCACATCCTTCTAGTTGCTGTATGTGGGACGCAGCCTCAGCATGGCCGGAGAAGCGGTGTGTCGGTGCGCGCCCGGGATCCGAACCCGGGCTGCCAGCAGTGGAGCACGCGCACTTAACCACTAAGCCATGGGGCCGGCCCTAAATTTCATTTTTCTTAAACAAAAAAAGTACCCAAACTTTAGGCTACATGTTTTTAAACTATTAATAAAGTTATATATTTTTAAATAATACAATAAGTATTTCCAAAAAATGGCTAAAGTTTCAAAATGGGATATTAACATATAATAAATCATATAACATTTAAAATAACTGCCAACTGTTTCATTATTGACCAAAATTCTAAACCGTAGTATAACTTCTCCAAATAGACTTCTTAAAATATCAGAAGATATACACAGAATCCTTATAAGATAATACTGAAATGTTTATGGATGACATAACGATATCTGGGAACTGCTCTGAAATATCCAGGGTTGGAGTGGGACAGCGGGTGGGGGAAACATGAAACTAGACTGCCCATGAATTAATCATTGGCAAAGCCTGGTGATAGGTATAGGGAGGTTCATTAAACTATTTTCAATACTCTTGTTTATATTTGATGTTCTTTTATCAAAAAGTTAAGAGATGCACAGTTTTCATGTTGGCAATGCTGTCACCAAACAGATTATTTTAAGTAAAATAGAAAACTTAGCCATAGCTGCTCTAAAGTTTATGAAAAATTTTAATAACCACAAACTATCTTAGATCCTCAGCCTCCTTGCTAGGTATTACTCATACACTAAAACAGCACCACTCTCATTTTACCAAATCAAATAATCGCCTAGATAGCATCTAAATGCAACCACTAGAATTTATAAAGAGATAGTCATTGAGAGCAGCTACTAGTGATAGGACAGATTAGCTGACATTCAGTAGTCACCAGTTTTTTAAGCTTCCAAAATAAAGACAGTATGAAAACTGCTAGTCTGCACAAAAAATAATTCCTCACGTTTTAATAATTCAAAGCTTTTGGTTTGTACGTTTTTTAAAAATCCCTTCTTTACTTTATTCAAACTACCCAAAAGCAGCTGAAGGCTGGGATCTACTGTTTTAGTTAACCAGAGAAATGAACTCTAGATTCATAGAATTTCAGCATTAGGAAGGACCATAAAGGTCACCTAGTCCAACTGAGGGATGAGGACACAGACCTAAAAGTCACCAGCTAGTTAGAGCAAGAGCCCCAAACAGAAGTCAGGCACCCAGTCCCCTCACCCAGTGTTCATTTACTATTAGCCGGTACTTCACTGTTTCACTGTCGCACTCCACAGCAGAGAGATTAAAAAAAAAAACGCCTGCTTGTTTCAGGTATTTCATGTTTTCATAAGGAGGCTGTAAAGCTGAAATAGTCCTACATTTTTTCCTACCTGTTCCTATTTGTAATACTCTTGTAAGCACCTAAAAGATCAGAAGAATAGGATTAAGTGCGGGAGTAAAATGTCCCCCAAATATTAAGTATGGCCTAAATAACTCAAGAGATTACTATCAAGACAGTTAACTCATTATAAAATATTTAATTAATACTTACCTAAGCCTATTCCCCAATTCTTGTACATACCAATTGCTTTTTCTCTATTCTTATTCTCTTTGTCATATTGACACTGTTACCACCTCTTCCTCAAACTTCTATGACATCTTCCTATTACCCTGGACTGATCCTTTACCGTATTCTTTTTTGGTGACCATCCTATCTCTGCCCGCTGCCTGGCCTGCAAAGCCCTCCAGATCCGGTTCCTCCTATTTCCCTCTCTAACTTCATGTTGTTGTTCTTGTCTGCAATATCATAACTGCCTTCTCCTTCCACATATCCTCTAGGACCTGCTCCAGTCTTACCACCCCCACTAGGCTACTTTTACCAGGACTACCCAATCCCCCTTATTTCTCTCTCCTGAATTCCTACTCACGATAGTCTGCACCATACAACACTTGATTCTGTATACACCTCAACCACTTGATTCTAGTAAAAAATATCTTGCCCCCCAAAAATCTAATCTAACCTAAATTGACCAAACCTCCATAGGAAATAAAGAGGACAGAAGAGCATGTTAAGCAACACCATGGGAATGAAATCTGCAAAATCCAGACTGAAAGAAACACTACAGGGTAAACAACCTGGTTTCTTCAACAAATAAGTTGCAGGGGTGGGAGGTGAGGGAGACAGAGGGTCAAATTGTAGAGTAAAATAGCCTTAAGAGACACATAAACTGTTTGCCATAGGAATCTTATATAGATCTTGATTAAATAAACTGAAAATTAAAAATAGAACATTTGACATTTATGAGATAATTGGAAATTTGAACACTGCATTTTTTTATATTAAGGAATTATTGTTGGGCCGGCCCCGTGGGTTAGCAGTTAAGTGCGCGTGCTCCGCTACTGGCGGCCCAGGTTCGGATCCCGGGCGCGCACCGACGCACCGCTTCTCCAGCCATGCTGAGGCCACGTCCCACGTACAGCAACTAGAAGGATGTGCAACTATGACATACAACTATCTACTGGGGCTTCGGGGAAGAAAAAGGAGGAGGATTGGCGATGGATGTTAGCTCAGAGCCGGTCTTCCTCAGCAAAAAGAGGAGGATTAGCATGGATGTTAGCTCAAGGCTGATCTTCGTCACACACACACACAAAAAAAAACCAAGAAGGAATTATTGTTAATTTCTTTACACTTTAGATGTGATAATGATACTGTGATTATGTTGTGTTCTTATCTTTCAGAGATGGATACTGAAAAATTCCAATGAAATGGAAAAATAAATACACAAATTAACAAATAAAA
Organism: Ceratotherium simum simum; assembly: GCF_057802395.1. Classification (NCBI taxonomy): domain Eukaryota; kingdom Metazoa; phylum Chordata; class Mammalia; order Perissodactyla; family Rhinocerotidae; genus Ceratotherium; species Ceratotherium simum. The sequence goes on along the minus strand of NC_141914.1, from coordinate 27,667,138 downwards.
ATAATCTATAGTTCCTGTCTCACAGTTTCATGCACAACTTGGATTTTATGTTATAGCAAACAGACTTAATATCTAGTTTAGGACCTAAGTCTGAAATTTAGAGAATTATAGTTAGATGCTAAGTATGACTAGAAAAATTGA